>NC_091982.1:143529690-143663372 GCF_044704955.1 Pristiophorus japonicus | reverse complement strand
AGTAGAAAATGTTTTATTTATTGATTTAAAAAAAAAAAATTATTTCTTACTAATTTTTTTGATTGATTTTATTGGTTGATTTATTGATGTTTTTATCATTTATTATTGATGATGGCTCTTTATTTGTAAAACTGAAGTGTTTAATGTTTGTAAACTTCCTTTAAACCCCCCCCCTCCCATTCCCTACGCCTGATTTGTAACCTAGGCCTGATTTTCTAAAATGTCGACAAGGTTTTTTCGAGCGTACAAAAATCTTCACTTACTCCATTCTAAGTTAGTTTGGAGTAAGTTTTCACTGCCGAAACTTTGAAAACAGGCGTAAGTGGCCGGACACGCCCCCTTTTGAAAAAAAAATTCTGTTCCAAAATGAAACTATTCTAACGGACTAGAATGCCGAGAATTTGAATTTCTAAGATACTCGTTCTACACCAGTTGCTTCAAAAAATCAGAAGCAACTGAGGCTGAAACTTGGGCCCCAAGTATGGTGGGAAATGAATTGTTTCGTCTTTGTGTCCCTATTAAGCATGCCGAGTAAATGGGTCCTAAATTCCACATTGTATTTGTCCATCCATAAAGGCAAACCATGTGGAGGGTCGCCATCGTCCAGATTCCCCCACCTACTCACTCCAGTGGTTTTAGAGAGTTGGAAATACCACCATTTCCTGCTCATTCAAAAACTGTTTCCTGCTATTTGTCAGTACTGTTTGTGCTTTCCCATTTATGTCTTCACGTCCTTCCTTTTCTCCTCTTTCTTTGCAGACTGGAGATGGGTAAATGGGAACCAGCAAAGGGATGAATATTACAACGTATTAAATGCTTTTCTTGACAAAAAGGACAGCTATTACTCCATTCATCAGATAGGTGAGCTATCTGCCACTGCCGTGTTATACGTAGAACTACAGAGATGTTGTAACGCGGAAACAGGCCATTTGGACCAGCCAGTCTGTGTCAGCACTTGCCCACCCTGTTCCCATATCCCTTCATTCCCTTTTCATTCATCCAGTCTAACCTGGAATGTTGAGATAGTTTCTGCCTCAACCACTGAGCCTGGAAGTGAATTCCACAGACTCGCAACTTTGTATGATGAAGTTTCTGCTGCACTCTTTTCTAAATCTCTTGTATCTATGGCCCCTCTGGTTGAGGGATCAACTACTAGAAACAATCTGCTTCTATGTTCTTCGTCCCATCCTTGCATAATTTTAAATGTTTGTATCATATCTAATGGAGAAAAAGCCTCAATATTTCAAGTTTTTCTTCATACAGTCCCCACTGTTTATAGCAGGCGCAGCGTGTAAATACAATTTGCCCGCTGTATGCGATGGCCGGTATATGATTTATTCGGATACACTGGTAACCCGATTCTGTGGATGGTTTGTCTGGGAACCAACGATGTCTGTAGTCTTCTGCCAGCGAGTGACTGAAGATTTGCAGCTGTCCCGCGCCCCTATTCCAGAGGAGCATACTCACAAAAGCCCACAGCGGCCACGATCTCAATGATCAGAACGGTCTGACTGAGAGAGTTGTTGACACACCAGCGCCCGATAGGCTTGCGGCATCATTATTGATGCAGATTGATACAACTACCAAGATTTAACTTTGTATTTTATTGCAAGTCTGTACACGGCATTAGATGAATCAGAATTCACAGCCATTTCACGTTGGTTGGATAGATGGAAAATGTGCCTTTCATTGTGAGGATTCAACCGTGGCAAGGTGCAAATGCAGGAATTCCAATTCTAGAGCGTGGCAGTGCCAGGGAGATGAGTACAGGAAAGTTCAGACTCCTGGGTTTCACTGAGCAGCCTTTGCACTGCATGGATCAACCTCGGGTTGGTCATGGAATGGGTTTGTTCTCTGTTCGAAATACACGTGACTCACTCGTGTGGAAATGGAAACTTTGTGCCAAGGCTGACTGATCTCGGGCAACAATCCAGCACATGGCAGCATGGAAGCAGGCAGCAGCACTTCAACAGAAATGTTGATTTTTATTATCTGGTCACTAATTTCTGTGTTGTAAATATTTTAACTTTGGTAAATATTTAATACCTAACAAAAAAACCCACAATGCTGGTGTTACTCTGTCTATCAAGCCAGTCCTGTTCCGAATTACTTGGGCAGGGCAGGGCCCTGTAACGTGGGCCAAAGGTGGAGCGGTTTACACAGCACACCTGAAATGCTGAATTGGGTCAGTGCCGTAAATCCATTTGCAGCCATCCACTGATTTCTGTCGTACTGTGAGAGAGGTTAGTTACCAGGAAGGGCAAGGCTATGGACCAAGAGCTGGAAAATGGGATTAGACTGTTGGCTGGCTCTTTGTCGGCCGGCGTGGACACGATGGGCTGAAATGGCCTCCTTCCGTGCCGTAAATGTCTATGATTCTATGATTGGGACTTGCTTCTGGAAAAGGCTAACAATTGTAATTCTGTTTCCTTTATTTTGAACTAGCTCAAATGGGAGTCGGGGAAGGAAAGTCGATTGGACAGTGGTATGGTCCAAACACTGCAGCACAAGTCCTGAAGTAAGTATGAATCACGGCAGCAGCAGCATGAGAGTGTCTGGCCAACCTTGAATGAGAATAAGAACAGCTCTCGAACTAATCTCTTTATGCTATGTGCAAAAATATTTGATCTTTTTTGTATATATATATATATATATATATATATATATAAATTTTTAGAAATATCTCTCTGCACGTATCTGTTTGCCGAGGCTCTGGTCACAGATACCTATCTGATTGGTCACTAACTAGCAAATACTTAGCGGGAACTAGCCAGGTCAAAGATTTAGGATCTGACCGCTGTCTTGTCCTACGGGCTTGTGATCCACTCGCTGAGCCGACTCGAGTGCCCCCAGGACCTGAGAGTTCGGGCATGGCATGGGCATTTCAAACTTCGACTCTGGATCTGCTAATGCACTCGTGATGCCCCACTGGATCTCATACCCAAAAGTGACCCATCAGGCCCAAACCAAGAAGGCATCAATTCCAATTCATCAGAGGAGTGACTGTACACCATTCTCATAGTCCTAAACGCGCACAAATAGTAGCTGGACAAGATGAGGTCAGGAATTGTATGTCCGTTTGTAAAATGTAAGTACTTTTTGAAGAATTGAAAAGATTGAACTAAATGTCCAGTGCAGACTCTCTCACACTGCAGGAGGCACCTGCCTGACATCCACCAGTTCTGTTTGAAGCTTTGTATGAAGTTCCCCAGTAGCCCCGTACAAATCTCTGTGCAATCACTGGGATTGCCTCTCCCTCTTCCCCCTTGTTTGCCGTCTATCCCGTCCCGTGAAATGCTTTTCCCTGGCTCCTTCCTGAAACTATTGCTTTGACCTGAGAGTTCACAGTCATTCATTGCAGTCAAGAATTCTTGATCTTGTGATAGTTTTGACAGATCACGAATTCTCACCCACAACGTGTAGCAGTGACTGCTCTGGAATGAAAGGGCAGCTTCAGGTCGGGCCAGGACCGGAATTGTTTTGGCAGCTTGTGTTGCTTCAATTGGAAGTTGTGCTGCATCAGTAATGGGTGCAATATTGAACTATTAATTTAACTGTGCACAGAAACACCCTCGAAATGATCATCTTGTGAATAACAAATATATAAAGTGTTGTGCATTAATATTACTTTTCTATTTAATTTTGTTATTGCAAGTCAATTTTTTATTTTAAAGTGGAATGACTTTGTGGTAACTGCATGCAGAATTTATTACCAGCAGATCTCCTGCGGCATTGCTCAAGGTGAGTAGGAGGATATGTTTTATCAAAATTAGAATATTATTCAAAGTGTGATGGGAAACTAACAATACAAGCAACTGTGATCCATATAGAAAGGTAGGGTATTTGGGATTAGTCGCTATATGAAGCAGGTAGGTGTGTGCAGGAGAGAGATTGGGTGGTGGGAAACATATTGGTTACAGAAGTTGGAAAAAAAAGATTCTATCAGGAATTCCCACCCGGGTTGGGCTCCCAGGCTGCACCGCTAAAGGATCGGCTCCCTCTGTCGGACCACTGTTCATCGTGGGCCAGGCTGTTCAGCTCAGTTGCTGCTCTCCTGGGTCACGCTGATCACTTCATTAGTTGCACTGCTATATTTGAGAGGCTTCATGGGTACACAAGCCACTTCATATAGGTGTAATTTTAGTGAAACATGTCTGAGGCCTAAGAAATGGTCCAAAATATTTTAGGGGCAAAGACCAGGGCGGGATGGGGTGGAGAAATAGGTAAAGCTTGTGGCACTGACAAATTTTTATATAATGAATCGTGTAGACCAGGAAATAAACGTCGAGTGTCAGCGCCAACTAGTGTCCAGAGATTTCAACTGCACTCACCTCAAAACAAAAGAACATAAGAAATAGGAGCAGGCCATTTAGCCCCTCGAGCCTGCCCCGCCATTCAGTAAGATCATGGCTGATCTGATCATGGACTCAGCTCCACTTCCCTGCCCGTTTCCCATAACCCTTTACTCCCTTAGCACTCAAAAATCTGTCTACACCTTAAATATATTCAATGACCCAGCTCTCTCGGGTAGAAAATTCCACAGATTTACAACCTTCAGAGAAGAAATTCCTCCTCATCTCAGTTTTAAATGGGCAACTCCTTATTCTGAAACTATACACCCTAGTTCTAGATACCCCATGAGTGGAAACATCCTCTCTGCATCTACCTCATTATCTTGCAAGTTTCAATAAAGATCACTTCTCATGCTTCTGAACTCCAGTGAATACAGGCCCAACCTGGTCAACCTTTCTTCATAAGTCAACCCCTTCATCTCAGGACTCAACCTAGTGAACCTTCTCTGAATTGTCTCCAATGCAAGTATATCCCTCCTTAAATAAGGAGACCAAAACTGTATGCAGTACTCCAGGTGTGGCTTTACCAATACCCTATACAGTTGTAACAGGACTTAGCCGCTTTTATACTCTATCCCCCTTGCAATAAAGGCCAACATTCCATTTGCTTTCCTGATTACTTGCTGTACCTGCATACTGACTTTTTGAGTTTCATGCACAAGGACCCCCAGGTCCCTCTGTACTGCAGCACTTTGCAATTTTTCTCCATTTAAATTATAATTTGCTTTTCTATATTTTTTCTGCCACACACTTTCCCACATTATACTCCAAATTCTTACCCACTCACTTGGCCTGTTTTAAACCATTCTTTTAAAAATATTTTAGTGTCACAGACTCTCACATTAATTGAAAATTCCCATTAAATTATAATGGTTGCCACAGGAAAAGGATTACATACAAAATAGGTGTGTCTATACTTAATATTTACTTAAATGGGAAATTCCATCGGGAGGTATTTACACCGAAGTTTTCAGCAGGCCATGTGACGGACATACTGATTTTTCTAAAATGCACCAGTTGATTTCCTGTGTTGTACATGGAGTGTCAGGACCATGAGCAGTGTTTAGCTGAAATGGGGTTAGAGGCCATGGCATAATTAGGCCAGTCGCCATTTTGAAGTCCTCCATTCTGACCATGCATATACATATAATCCTATGTCCGGAATTGTACTGGAAACTGCCTATGTAAACATCTCACGCTGTAATCCCACCATCTGCAGGTGGTGGCACTAAAGTGCCCCACAAAGGAGAGGGTGTAATTGTGGCCAGATAAGTTTCCATAGGAAGTTTACATTGTAAATTTAGGCATAGGAACATTATAGTGGAAAACAATGACAAATAGTACGCACAAAAATAATTTTAAATATAGATTATAGGTGTCCGTGGGGTTCCTCAAAATGCATCGAAAGATAAGCCATTCTATGACTGAAGGGTTATGTCTCACGTGGCATATTTATAGTACAAGTGCTATCCTGTGGCGTTATTCATGAACAAAGAATTCTGTCTAGGAATGACTGGTGAGATTAGACAGATGCTAAATGATTTAATGGCGTTCCTCTATGTGTTATTTTAACATGGATGTTGACCTGTTTATTTTAGATAGGTTGATGTCTCTTGTAAAATAACAGGTAGAGGAACATCATGTACACCTGCAGCATTTCTCAGCTAATATTGCCAGCTGTTCTTCCAGGGCCTGTATATCTATTAGTAACTCTGTTTTCCCACCGTTATACTTTGTCTCACTCTGCCTTTATCTTGGATCTTCTCTCTCTCTCTCTCTCTCTCTCTCTCTCTCTCTCTCTCTCTCCACATGTCTGTTCTCAGAGATTGATAAGAATGTGGTACTCGCTGCCACGTGAGTGGTTAAAGCAAATAGCATTGACACATTTAAGGGGAGGCTTAGGAACAGGAGGAGGCCATTGAGCTGCTCAAGTCTGTTCCGCCATTCAATGAGAACATGGCTGATCTGCGACCTAACTCCATATACCTGCATTTGCCTTTTTGAGGCGGAAACAGCTCTTTAAAAAAAAAAGGGAGGGGGGTTGCAATTTCGGCCTCTTAGACTCCCCAACCAGTGGGAAAAGTTTCTCTCTCTACCCTATCCATTCCCCTTAACAGCTTGAAAACTTTGATCCAATCACCCTTAACCATCTAAATTCCAGGAAGTACAACCCTAATTTGTGTAATCTCTCCTCGTAACTTAACACATGGAGTCCTGGTATCCTTCTGGTAAATCTACGCTGCACTCCCTCTGAGGCCAACATATCCTTCCTACGGTGTGGTGGCCAGAACTGAACACATTATTCCAGGAGTGGTCTAACCAGGGCTTTGTGTAGTTGTAGCATAATCTCTAACCCCATATGCTTCAGTCATTTAGATACAAAGCCCAGCATTCCTTTAACCTTTTTGATTATTTTCAGTACCTGTCATTTTAATCATCTATGTACATGGACCCCCAAGTTTCTTTGGATCCACTGTTTCTAGCTTTTCACCATTTAGAAAGTTCCCTGTTCTATCCTTTTTAGTCCAAAGTGGATGACCTCACACTTGCCTGTATTGAAATTCATTTGCCACAGTTTTGCCCATTCATTTGATCTATCAATATCTCTTGTAAATGTTATGCTTCTATCTACACTGCTTACAGTAACACTTATCTTTGATTCATTGGCAGAATTGGATATGTGGCTCTCTATCCCATCACCTAAGTCGTTAATAAATACTGTCAATAGTTGAGGCCCCAACACAGATCTCTGTGGGACACCACTAGTCTGTTCCTGCCAATTAGAGTACCTGTCCATTATCCCTCCTCTCTGTCTCCAGCCGCTCAGACAATTTCTGAACCAGGTCAATGATTCACCTTCAATTCCAGGAGCTTCAACTTTAGCTAACAGTCTCTGATGTGGGACTTTATCAAATACCTTCTGGAATTCCATATAAATAACATCCACAGACATTCCCCTGTCCAGTACTTTAGTCACCTTTTCAAAACATTCAATTCGGTTCGTCAAGCGTGATCTACCCTTTACAAATCCATGCTGGCTCTCTCTGATCAGCTGAAAATTATCAAGGTGTTCAGTCACTCTGCCCTTAAGTATAGACTCTAATAATTTCTTGACAACAGATGTTAGACTAACCGGTCTATAATTTTCTGGTTTCCCCCTCTCACCTTTCCTAAATAGCGGAGTGACGTGTGCAATTTTCCAATCTAAAGGAATGGTTCCTGAATCGCGAGAACTTTGGAAGATTATAGTTCGGGCATCTGCAACATGCTCATCTACTTCCTTTAATCCCTGGGATGGAAACTGTCTGGTCCTGGGAATTTGTCCCTCTTCAGTGCCATTATTTTCTTCATTGCTGTTATTTTGTTTACGTTAATTTTGGTGGGTCCCCATCCGTGATTCAATATTAGTTTCCTTGGGATGTCCGGCATGCTTGATGCACACATGAGGGAGATGGGAATAGAGGGATTATGGGGGCAGGGTGGGAAGCGGTAATTTGAGTGGGAGGAGGCTTGTGATGGAGTATGAGCACGAGCATAAAGCAGTTGGGCTGAGTGGCCTGTTTCTGTGCTGTAGATTCTCGCTCTTTTCCCGCCACCCCTGCAAGTTTTCTGCCTGTCGAGACACACAACAAATTCAGCCCTGTACTATTTCCAGTGTGCAATCTCCTATTTAATTTGGTCATCAACTAGATGGATTCCCTTGGCCTACTTTGATACCAAATTGGGCATGACAAACAAAGTAAGAATACAGGAGACTGAGGATGTAGATCAGTTAGGGGAGTATTCAGATATGTAGCACATGCAGTTCAAAAGCAATAACTGTGCAATGACGCATTTCTTTTTGAGGGGTGGGGGAGAACAGAAGACTTAAGTATACCCTCAGTCCAGTGACTTTAGGAGTGATTTGATAGAGGCATATCAAATAATTAATGGACTAGATTGTTTTCCTATTGCTGAATTCAATTTGATAGATTGGAGAAATCAAAGGTCGTGCTTCTAGGTTATGCAAGGGTAGGGCTAGGTGAGATGTTGGGTGGTTTTTCTTATCCCTAAGTCTCCGCTTCTTGTGTCCCTCCACTGAACCTTTTTAATAGCCCCTATATCACCGAGCATATGAGGGAACCAAAACTGGACACAATATTCAAAATGTGCTCTAACCAAGGTCTTTTACAAGGACAAAATTGTGTACTTTGCTTTATATTAGACAACCCTATCAATGTAACCAATACTCTATTTGCTTTGGCTACAGCTTCACGGCATTGATGGAAGTAAGTGATCTTTATGATGGGGTGGATATAGGGATGAAATCTCAACTTGGGGACAAATAAGACACTGAATTATTGGAATATAGAATGTTTTACCACAAGTACTGTACCTGTGAACCAATTGTAGATAAACACGTGAAGCAATGCATTGAAGAGTACGGGAAATGAGCAGGAAAGTGGAATGAAGACAGAGGGCTTTGCTAGCAATGGCACAGGCTCGATCAGCTGAAATGGCCTTTCATTCTGATTTTGCGAATGACTAATCTTTCTTTGATTCTATGTAAATCTACTCAACAGAACTCGTATTCAACCCCTCCCTCACCTTTCAATAATTGCCCACTTTATCAACTCCAAAATATGAAGTCTAATTGCCTGAATTTGTCAGATTTACAACAGGCTAGTCTGTCACTCTCCTTCCAGGTGTGACCTTCATGTGGCACTATGATGGATTCCTTTCCAAAGAAGTGTTCTTGCTGCTAACATTACTCTACTCCTGCCTCATATTCAGCTTCCCTCCTAATTTCCTGGCTTCTGTGCTCTCAAATAGCTTCAGCCAAGTTGGATTGGACCTCGCTGTTTCCTGTGTCTCTTCCCTCACTGCTTCCTTCTGTCTGTCGGGGCAGCAGTATTGGTGTTCATCCATTATCGGGTAATGAGCAAGTGTGGCACTGGGGCTGAACCCTGCCAGTGTGAACACTCTGATTGGCTATGCAGGGAATATCTCCGGGCAGAGTGGAACAGGTTGGGGTTGACCAGGCTGGGTCTAAGCAGAATAGTTACTCGGGACTACACATAGGTGGTCACTGCCACATAGGAGCACAGCCTTGGAACCAATCTTACGCCTTGGGTCCCTGACACAGTGTTGAGGCGTCTAAATAGAGTAGATAGAAAGAAACTGTTCCCATTGGTGGAAGGGTCGGGAAACAGGGGACACAGATTTAAGGTGATTGGCCGAAGAACCAAGGCGACATGAAGAAGAACTTTTTTACGCAGCGAGTGGTTAGGATCTGGAATGCGCTGCCTGAGAGGGTGGTGGAGGCAGATTCAATCATGGCTTTCAAAAGGGAATTGGATAAGTACCTGAAGGGAAAGAATTTGCAGGGCTTCGGGGAAAGGGCGGGGGAGTGGGACTGGCTGAAGTACTCTTGCAGAGAGCCGGCACGGGCTCGACAGACTGAAAACCTGTGCTGTAACCATTCTGATTCAAAAACCTAATGGGCTGAGTTGGGCAATTTATGGGTACATTGGAATTTATTTTGCAAATTATTTGAAGTTTTTACAGGTTTTATGTTTTGAGTTGTATTTGTAACATGTGTAGTCAGCTGGGCTGAGGAAACAAAATGGTGACAAAGGATTTTCAAAAAGTATTTAGAAAGACTGCATTGTCTTACCTGTTCTTGCTCCTTGCAATTCTTGCTGTTTACTGACTATTGAATGAATCTTGATTTGTCGTTTTTGAAATTCCTGACTGGTACTTTTTCTCCCTACTTGCAGCTTGTTCATTTATATGCTGCACAAACTCAATTCAGTTTTGATTTGTTATTGAGAGAAATTTTGTATCCACGAAACAATCAAGTGCAAGTGTGGCATTGGAATGTTTTTTTTAATTTATTTGTTCACGGGATGTGGGCGTCACTGGCTAGGCCGGCATTTATTGCCCATTCCTAATTGCCCATTGAGAAGGTGGTGGTGAGCCGCCTCCTTGAACTGCTGTAGTCTTTGTGGTGAAGCTACTTCCACAGTGTTGATTTTGTCATACAACTGAGTGGCTTACTAGGCTATTTCAAAGTTAAGAGACGACCACATTGCTGTGGGTCTGGAGTCACATGTAGGCCAGACCGGGTAAGGACAGTAGATTTCCTTCCCTAAAGGACGATAGTGAACCAGGTGGGTTTTTCTGACAATCCGGTAGTTTAACGGTTACCATTACTGATACTAGCTTTTCAATTCCAAATTTATTTAATTAACTGAGTTTAAATTCCTCAGTTGCCGTGGTGGGATTTGAACTCGTGTCTCTGGATTATTAGGCCAGGCCTCTGGATTACTAGTTATAAAGCTTGCATAAGTTACAAAATGTGACACTTGAGACGTGAGGGTTACAGGTGTGTGCTGGACATTGCTTTTTATATCAGAACATAAGGAATAGGAGCAGGAGTAGGCCATCTGGCCCCTCGAGCCTACTCCGCCATTCAATAAGATCATGGCTGATCTGATCATGGACTCAGCTCCACTTCTCTGCCGCTCCCCATAACCCTTTACTCCCTTTTTGCTCAAAAATCTGTCTATCTCCACCTTAAATATATTCAATGGCCCAGCCTCCACAGCTCTCTGGTGCAGAGAATTACATAGATTTTCAACCCTCTGAGAGAAGAAACTTCTCCTCATCTTAGTTTTAAATTGGCGGCCCCTTATTCTAAGACTATGTCCCCTAGTTTTAGTGTCCCCTATGAGTGGAAATATCCTCTCTGCATCCACCTTGTCTAGCCCCCTCATTATCTTATATGTTTCGATAAGATCACCTCTCATTCTTCTGAACTCCACTGTGTATAGGCACAACCTACTGAACCTATCTTCATAAGTCAACTCCCTCATCTCCGGAATCAACCTAGTGAACCTTCTCTGATCAGCCTCCAATGCAAGTATATCCTTCCTTAAATACGGAGATCAAAACTTTCGTAGTACTCCAGGTGTGGCCTCACCAATACCCTGTACAGTTGTAACAGGACTTCTCTGCTTTTATACTGTATCCCGCTTGCAATAAAGGCCAACATTCCATTTGCCTTCCTGATTACTTGCTGTACCTGCATACTAACTTTTTGTATTTCATGCACACGGACACCCAGGTCTCTCTGTACTGCAGCACTTTTAAATTTTTCTTTATTTAAATTATAATTTGTTTTTCTATTAATTTTGCAAAAATGGATAACCTCACATTTTCCCACATTATACTCCATCTGCGAATTTTTTGCTCATTCACTTAGCCTGTCTATATCCCTTTGCACTGGAGGTGATGTGAGGGATACAGGCGTGTGCTGGACATTGCTTTGTATATACACTAGAGGATGCTCTGTGGCAGTGCTCATAGTAAATCAAGGTTGTGTTCCAACCGGGGTAGTGTTGCTGGTTAAAGAGAAAATTAACGCAATAGTAAGGAAGGACATTAGCTTGGATGATGTGAAATCTGTATGGGTGGAGCTGCGGAATACCAAAGGGCAGAAAACGCGAGTGGGAGTTATGTACAGACCACCAAACAGTAGCAGTGAGGTTGGGGGCAGCATCAAACAAGAAATTAGGGATGCGTGCAATAAAGGTACAGCAGTTGTCATGGGCGACTTTAATCTACATATAGATTGGGCTAACCAAACTGGTAGCAATGCGGTGGAGGAGGATTTCCTGGAGTGTATTAGGGATGGTTTTCTAGACCGATATGTCGAGGAACCAACTAGAGGGCTGGCCATCCGAGACTGGGTGATGTGTAATGAGAAAGGATTAATTGGCAATCTTGTTGTGCGAGGCCCGTTGGGGAAGAGTGACTATAAATATGGTAGAATTATCTATTAAGATGGAGAGTGACACAGTTAATTCAGAGACTAGGGTCCTGAACTTAAGGAAAGGTAACTTCGATGGAATGAGACGTGAATATGCTAGAATAGACTGGCGAATGATATTTAAAGGGTTGACGGTGGATAGGCAATGGCAAATATTTAAAGATCATATGGATGAACTTCAACAATTGTACATCCCTGTCTGGATTAAAAATAAAACGGGGAAGGTGGCTCAACCGTGGCTAACAAGGGAAATTAAGGATAGTGTTAAATCCAAGGAAGAGGCATCTAAATTGGCCAGAAAAAGCAGCAAACCTGAAGACTGGGAAAAATTTAGAATTCAGCAGAGGAGGACAAAGGGTTTAATTAGGAGGGGGAAAATAGAGTATGAGAGGAAGCTTGATGGGAACATAAAAACTGACTGCAAAAGCTTCTATAGATATGTGAAGAGAAAAAGATTAATGAAGACAAACGTAAGGGGGAACAAAGAAATGGCAGACCAGTTGAACAAATACTTTGGTTCTGTCTTCACGAAGGAAGACACAAATAACTTTCCGGAAATATTAGGGGGAGTGATGGTCTAGTGAGAAGAAGGAACTGAAGGAAATCCTTCTTAGGTGGGAAATTGATGGGATTGAAGGCCGATAAATCCCTGGGGCCTGATAGTCTGCATCCCAGAGTACTTAAGGAAGTGGCCCTGGAAATAGTGGATGCATTGGTGATCATTTTCCAACAGTCTATCAATTCTGGATCAGCTCCTATGGACTGGAGAGTAGCTAATGTAACACCACTTTTTAAAGAAGGACGAAGAGAGAAAGCGGGTAATTATAGACTGGTTAGCCTGACATCAGTAGTGGAGAAAATGTTGCAATCAGTTATTAAAGATGAAATAGCAGCGTATTTGGAAAGCAGTGACAGGATCGGTCCAAGTCAGCATGGATTTATGAAGGAGAAATCATGCTTGACAAATCTTCTAGAATTTTTTGAGGATGTAACTAGTAGAGTGGACAAGGGCGAACCAGTGGATGTGGTGTATTTGGACTTTCAAAAGGCTTTTGACAAGGTCCCACATGAGATTAGTACGCAAAATTAAAACACATGGTATTGGAAGTAATGTACTGACGTGGATAGAGAACTGGTTGGCAGACAGGAAGCAGAGAATCGGGATTAACGGGTCCTTTTCAGAATGGCAGGCAGTGACTAGTGGAGTGCCGCAGGGCTCAAGTGCTGGGACCCCAGCTATTTACAATATACATTAATGATTTCGATGCAGGAATTGAGTGTAATATCTCCAAGTTTACAGATGACACTAAGCTGGGTGGCGGTGTGAGCTGTGAGGAGGATGCTAAGAGGCTGCAGGGTGACTTGAACAGTTTAGGTGAGTGGGCAAACGCATGGCAGATGCAGTATAATGTGGATAATTGTGAGGTCATCCACTTTGGTGGCAAAAACACGAAGATAGAATATTATCTGAATGACGGCAGATTAGGAAAAGGGGAGGTGCAACGAGATCTGGGTGTCATGGTACATCAGTCATTGAAAGTTGGCATGCAGGTACAGCAGGTGGTGAAGAAGGCAAATGATATGTTGGCCTTCATAGCTAGGGGATTTGATTATAGGAGCAGGGAGGTCTTACTGCAGTTGCACAGGGCCTTGGTGATGCCTCACCTGGAATATTGTGTTCAGTTTTGGTCTCCTAATCTGAGGAAGGACGTTCTTGATATTGAGGGAGTGCAGCGAAGGTTCAGCAGACTTATTCCCGGGATGGCAGGACTGACATATGAGGAGAGACTGGATCGACTGGGCCTATATTCACTGGAGTTTAGAAGGATGAGAGGGGATCTCATTGAAACATAAAATTCTGACGGGACTGGACAGATTAGATGCAGGAAGAATGTTCCCGATGTTGGGGAAGTCCAGAACCAGAGGATACAGTCTAAGGATAAGGCGTAAGCCATTTAGGACTGAGATGAGGAGAAATTTCTTCACTCAGAGAGTTGTTAACCTGTGGAATTCTCTACTGCAGAGTGTTGTTGATACCAGTTCATTGGATATATTCAAGAGGGAGTTAGATATAGCCCTTATGGCTAAAGGGATCAAGGGGTATGGAAAGAAAGCAGGAAAGGGGCACTGAGGTGAATGATCAGCCATGATCTTATTGAATGGTGGTGCAGGCTCGAAGGGCCGAATGGCCTACTCCTGCACCTATTTTCTATGTTTCTAAATGGATGGGTGATGCTAAGGTGTAGAAGTGTGTGTCTAAATGAAATGGAAGAAATTTCTCTGACTTCTTCCCAATGCAGCAAGTTGGTTGATTCCTGGAAAATAAATAATGTTTCCCTTGCAGTTGGATAAGTAAATAAATCTTTAGGTGAAATCATTGTTCTTGAACTCTTAACTTAATCACTGTAAAGCACAGCTGCTGTAATGCTTTCTCTCTCTCTCGCTTCTCTTGAAGTAAAAATAAGAACTTCAAAATTGCTTTCTTGTGAAACCTTGCCTGAAAGTTCTAAAAGTTTTGCTGTAACTTGTTTTCAAAATGGTTTAGAAAATCCAACTAGTGGGTACTGTTGTAGCTGGAGGAAAGATGTGCTTCCAGCTGTACTGCTGCATGCTGGCAGATTCTCCACATTGCAGGTTGCGGCCTCCTGGGAATTGCAGACTTGGCTATAATTGGTAACTCCCTTCAGCGAGCAAGAGTTTGGGAAGAATATCCACTCCATCCACACGCTTTCAGCGAGGCTGTGGCCTCCAAGTAACACAGAATAATTCATTGCATTACATGCTATCGTGCTTCTGCCCTTGTAAAACAGCACATTCCCTGACTTACCACGAGCAGTGCCATGGGAGATTCACTAGTTGTTTGCATCCATATCGATTTATCTATATCACTTTTTTAAAAAAACATTCGGTCTACTGCACGTTTCCTCCCCGCCACGCTCCTTTCCCTGCTGAGAAAGCGCTCGCCGAGCAAAGAGAGAACCTTCACGTGCTTTATTTTGATGGAATTCAAGAACAATTATTCTTTATAGACCAATACTTAAAGGTCGAAAATTAATCTAAGAACATAAGAAATAGGAGCAGGAGTAGGCCATTGGCCCCTCGAGCCTGCTCCGCCATTCAATAAGAACATGACTGATCTGATCATGGACTCAGCTTCACTTGCCTGCCTGCTTCCCATAATCCTTTGCTCCCTTATCACTCAAAACTCTATCTCCGCCTTAAATATATTCAATGACATAGCCTCCACAGCCCTCTGGGGCAGAGAATTCCACAGATTTACGACCCTCTGAGAGAAGAAATTTCTCCTCCTCTCAGTTCTAAATGGGCGACCCCTTATTTTTAAACTATGGCCCCCTAGTTCTAGATTATTAATAGAATATTTTAGTTAATAAAATCTATGTAAAATTTTGTGGAAATTATTTCACAAACACGAAGATTAATTAACCATGATTGTGTTTTGTTTATACTTTTGGATTGCACGCTTTCTAATTAATGCTGTTGTGTGGCCAAAATGGAAGCCGATTTTTACATTTTTTTGAGCACAAAATGTCTCGATGAAAAGTACCATTGGCCACACCCCTTCGCCCCTCGGTACTGCTGAATACCAGGCCAGTAAGTTGTCTACCATTTGGCTATTTATCTAGGGCTTTAAGAAGGCAAGAGATGAAATTGATAACGTGGGTGAAGGAGTACAATAATTAAGGAGTACAATAATAATTTACAACTTTAATCGAAAAATTGATTTCTACATTGAAACTGGAAAATACTGGTTTTAAAAACCCCAGACTACCAATAAAAATATAGTTTGACTTATTTAGTCACTGTAAATCAGCGGCTCTGATAATACGTTGTACATTGTGTGATATAACACTGCTATTATACGTTCCAACACACCGTGAGCAACCACACGGGAGGTCCGACAGTAAATTATAAAATCTAAGTCTAGTGCCGCTTCCTATCCATCACACTTCAGTCACGCTTACTGTCATACTCAACTTTGTGTCACACAAAAGTCTAATGAAACAGTGCAACTCTTCTAGAATGCAACACCTGAGCCTGAATATCTGAAATCTCTTAATTGACCTCTATCAGTGATTAATTTTTTTTTTATTCGTTCTTGGGATGTGGGCCTTAGAGGAGATTTACTAGAATGGTACCGGGGATGAGGAACTTCAATTATGGGGAGGGATTGGAGAAGCTGGGATTGTTCTCCTTCAAGCAGAAAGGATCAAGGGGAGGAGCACAAAATTATTAAGGGTTTTATTAGAGCAAATAAGAAGAAACTTTTTCCACTGGCAGGTGGGTTGGTAACCAGAGGAGACAGATTTCAGGTAATTGGCAAAAGAACGAGAGGGGAAATTCGAATTTATTTTAATGCAGCGAGTTGCTATGTTTTGGAATGCACTGCCTTGAAACCGTGATGGAAGATTCAGAAGTAACTTTCACAAGGGAACTGGATAAATACCTGTACTAGAAAAGGAAAAATTTCCATGCTACGGGAAAAGAACAGGGGAGCGGGAATAATTGGATAGTTCTGTCAAAGGTGGGCCGAATGGCCGCCTCCGTGCTGTATCATTCTGTGATGTTCCTTACCTCATCAAACTGCATTTTTCTCACTTACTTTGAGCAATGTCATGGGAAATTTCCGAGTAAAATTCTAAATCTCTATGCATGTCCTGTCCGCACTTCAAATGTTGTACACTATCTAATGCAAGTTTCTGTCACACCTTTTTAACAAAAGTAATGGAAAAATATACACTCTAAGAATAGAAGTTACAGAGCCACAATGTCTGCAATCTCTTAATTGACCTTCCCACAAAAAAAGACATGATTCTATCCTTTGAATAAAGTCACCCAGTGTTTGCTTAAATCATTTAAACTTAGTAAACTTAAAGGAACGTATGTGCACTTTTATCAGCAGAATAATACACATATTAAAAGGTTCTGGTCCCTTTAAAACCATGTATCCTCTGACTTAATGAACACTCGTGCTCCAGCACTCTGGGATTTTCTTCCTGAACTCCTCTGCCTTGCTGCGTATCAGCCCACCTTCAAAAGCCCCTCTCAAACCTGACTGACCGTGTGCTATTGGTTACATCTCTGCACTTTTGTCAAACCCTGAATCCTGCATTAAATCCACAAATATCCAAGTAAGTGCTTTTAAGCAAGCTGGATTCTTTGAACTCGTGTTATATTACAAAAAAGCTGTAAAGTTGCATTATTAAAAGCTCCATATTGATCTGACTCTGTGTCTGTGTCTCCACCCTCAGCAGTTTCTGGGGGCTATGTCGCTTGAGTCCTTTAACACGCAGGCTTTTAATGTCAACAGTGTAATAACTCCATAGTATTTAATTGGCTTAGGATCTTGAAGTGGAGTATTAAAATATTATAAACTTTGTGGAAGTATTCTTTTTAATAAATTTCTGCTGCCACACTTAATTTAGTGGAAAAATGTGTCCAGGATAGATGTGTTGCATGAGTGAGCTGTTCTTGGAAGTGCTTAAATATATAAAATAATTTTGTTTCAACAAAACTATGTGCAAGTGGTGGTGGTGGCAGCTTAAGATAAAGAGTTGGGGCAGTGGAGCTTCTGCAAGACCAATTCCTATTCATTCAGCAGGTTTGTGGTTCTGTTTGTGTAGAATTACCGAGTGTCAGCTGGGTTAGCAGTCGATGCATTACAGTTGAACACATGCCCTCTTTTGATCTCTATGTATTCACTCCTCCTGGAGATAATGTGAGCAATTAGGGTGAGGGTAGGATAAGATTTGGCTGTTCTGCCCACTGACTCTCACTGTGCACATGGAGCATGAGCAGTTGGATAAGATTGTGGACATGAGGTAAGGGAAGGGAGTTCTAATTTATACAAAGCTATAGATGGGTGACGGCGTTCAGGGTACAATGGCTGCATACTATTGGTGGGTGGGTGAGGGAGGGGAGGGTGCAATGGCTGCACACTATTGGTGGACGAGGGAGGGGAGGGTGCAGTGGCTGCACACTATTGGTGGGTGAGGGAGGGGAGGGTGCAATGGCTGCACACTATTGGTGGGAGGGATGGGTGCAATGGCTGCACACTATTAGTGGGCGAGGGGAGGTGGGGTGCAATGACTGCACACTATTGGTGGATGAGGGGGGGTGGGGTGCAATGACTGCACACTTGGTGGGCGAGGGAGGGGAGGGTGCAATGGCTGCACACTATTGGTGGACATGGGAGGGGAGGGTGCAATGACTGCACACTATTGATGGGCGAGGGAGGGGAGGGTGCAATGGCTGCACACTATTGATGGGCGAGGGAGGGGAGGGTGCAATGACTGCACACTATTGGTGGACATGGGAGGGGAGGGTGCAATGACTGCACACTATTGGTGGATGAGGGAGGGGAGGGTGCAATGACTGCACACTATTGATGGGCGAGGGAGGGGAGGGTGCAATGGCTACACTATTGGTGGGCGAGGGAGGGGAGGGTGCAATGGCTGCACACTATTGGTGGGCGAGGGAGGGGAGGGTGCAATGACTGTACACTATTGGTGGGTGAGGGGAGGGTGCAATGGCTGCACACTATTGGTGGGTGAGGGGAGGGGAGGGTGCAATGGCTGCACACTATTGGTGGGTATGGGGGGGTGGGGTGCAATGGCTGCACACTATTGGTGGGCGAGGGAGGGGAGGGTGCAATGACTGTACACTATTGGTGGGCGAGGGAGGGGAGGGTGCAATGACTGTACATTATTGGTGGGCGAGGGAGGGGAGGGTGCAATGACTGTACACTATTGGTGGGCGAGGGAGGGGAGGGTGCAATGACTGTACACTATTGGTGGGCGAGGGAGGGGAGGGTGCAATGACTGTACACTATTGGTGGGTGAGGGGAGGGGAGGGTGCAATGGCTGCACACTATTGGTGGGCGAGGGAGGGGAGGGTGCAATGGCTGCACAACTTTGGTGGATGAGGGAGGGGAAGGTGCAATGACTGCACACTACTGGTGGGTGAGGGAGGGGAGGGTGTGAAGATTGTAGAACATTGGTGAGAGAGGGTGAAACAGCTGGATAAGTAGGAAGTTTTTGTAATTTAAGTTTATTTTACCTTGAGGTAGTGCCAGGACTAGTGATAAGCATCTTTCTACAGCCCTGTGATGGTCAAGCAGTGTCTGTTGAATTTGGTGGTGTGGGCCTGTGGCAGTCTGTGGTGTGGTGTGGGGTGCTGTGGTACACACTAATGTATATTGCTGTCACGTGACCCAGGATGACTGAAGCTGCTCCTGAGCAAACTGAAATGAGGGGGGGAGTAGGTCTTTGAATCTGGTATTCTGGATTAACTGTAGTCTTTTTGTTGTGTTGATGACCGAAAAGGCTGAGTCTGTGACTGTCGTGTACAATGCTTTAAGGGGTGTTTTAGCTGGGATGTTGAGAACAGACCCGTTCAAGATGTTAATTATGTAGTTACCAACAGGTTATTTAACTCCAACTTGGGGGGAGAGAGCCAGAGGATGAGTATAAAATTAGCAATTTGAGATTGAAGGGATTTTGTTTTCTGCAGGATAGTCTGCCAGAATGCAGTTAATGCTGTGGTGCTTAATAGCTTTATCTGGTTGGAAATAGAATTGCTGGTTATAAGGATAATTACAATAATTACATATTGGTTTTGGAGCACTTGGGTTCTTGGAATTGTACTGTCGAGGAAAGCAGCCTGACTATTGATCTACAGTAGTAGTGTTACAATTCACTCGGTATTGTCAATGTTTCTTTATTTGGCTATTTTTTTTTACCCTCCCCTCCCTACCCCCATAGCAGCTGAGCGCAGTTGCCCAAGATCAGCTAGCTCAGCATAGACTGGGGATTGAGCATGGGACCTGGTCTGCATGGTTCATTACCTGACATGCTGCAACCATGCTTTCTTTCTTTGTCCTGCTTCATGGTGGATAACAATATTCATCTTTTCTTTTAGGAAACTCACATTCTTTGACAACTGGAGCTTGTTAGCAGTTCATGTGGCAATGGATAACACAGTAATAATTGACGACATAAGTAAGTGTTACCACAAAGCAAATCTGTAAAGTTCTATGCTCTTGATACCTCTGAGATTGAGCCCTACTGTAAATGTTTTTGCCTCTGTTAGTAGCCTTCGCCCTCAGTTGGGAGCTTGTCAGTGCAAGCCCCATTCCTGTGCAGCACGGAGGGAATCTTTTGAATGAGGTGTTAAACTGGGACATTGCCTGCCTGTTGCTGTGATTTAGTTGGACATTGATGATCCTATGGCTTTATTTGAGGAAAGTTAGGGCATTCTCCTGGCCAACTTTGCTGTCTGGAGTAACACTACCAACGCAAGTTATAATTAGTAATTCATCCTATTGTTCTTGGTAAGATCCTGCTGTGTGTACCCATGTCTTCTACTTTTGCTGACATAAGTCACTGCACTTGAAAGTAGTTTATTGTTTGTGAAACACTTTGAAACATAAAAAAGAAAGGCTTGCATTTATACAGCGTCTTTCACAACTACCGGACGTCTCAAAGCGCTGTACAGCCAGTGAAGTACTTTTGGAGTGTAGCCACTGTTAATGTGGGAAACGCGACAGCCAACAATCTCCCACAAACAGCAATGTGATAATGACCAGATAATTTGTTTTTTTGTTATGTTGATTGGTTTCCTGGCCAATATTTATCCCTCAGAGATAATTCCCCTCTCTTCAAAATAGTGCCATTGGAATCTTTTACGTCCATCTGAGAAGGCAGACGGGACCTCAGTTTAACATTTCATCCGAAAGACGGCACCTCTGACAGTGCAGCGCTCCTTCAGTACTGCACTGGAGTATTGGCCTAGATTTTGTGCTCAAGTTCCCGGAGTGAGACTTGAACCCACGACTCAGAGGCGAATGTGCTACCCACTGAGCCACAGCTGACAGCTAAAAAATATGATACGGTGGTCTTGAAATACAATTCCTTGTTGTGTTGAAAGGAGACAATAATGATCACCTGACCATGATCTCTATCTATATAATATAACAAAACTCTTGTGTCTACATGCACATCCTTTCTACAAAACCTTATTTCCTATTGTCAACTTTCTCATCAATTCTTATATCCACATTTATAATGGAAATTCCCGATGTAAATGTGTCACACTGTAATTCCACCCTTCTGCCAGTGGTGGCACTGTAGCGCCTTGTCTTCCTTCTCCCAACTCCTCAACCTGTACTGCAGAGAGACTCCTGTGTTCTAATAACTTTGCTTCTCTGCTACCTATAAAATCAAAATATTGAACAAAATAAGGACGGTAATATGACTTTAAATTGGGGATTAAATTATGTCTGCACGCCCTGATCCAATTATCTCCCTCTCCTCTAACCTCATTTCACTTGAAGACTACATTTATTCTTGAATTTCTCTTTCCGGTGCAGTTGGTTTATAAGTATTATTACTTGATGAACAATAAATTCCATTTCCCAGGAGACCCTTTGGCCCAACCACCTGTGCTCATAATTTAATGCAATCACTGAATCACTGCTGGAGGCTGCAGGTTATTGCTGTTAAATGCTAATGTATAAACGGTGCAGCCACCTTTTGTCAGGGGTTTCATGCCAATCTGATGTAATTGTGGGCCGGTAATAGTACCAGAAATACATCATGCAGTTCAAAGGTGCACTGGTGAATATGATGTATATATTTCTTTCTGCTTTTTCTCAATCTCTCCAAAAGACTAATGTACAATTCTATGGACACCCTCCTTTTCCTCCTCCTTACTGCCCCCCCGATCCATTACCTACGTGACCATTCCTAATGCATGTGCAAAATAATGAGTGTCAGCAGGCTATTCAACCTAATCCTGTTCATAGTTCTTGTTTACTTACCTGCGTTTTACAGCAAGTGTCACTTGGTAACAATCAGGGAGGGGAACACTGGGTGATTTTTTTTTTAATGTGCCCTTCTCCAGAGTGCCTGAGGCTAGTTGATCTCAATTATTATTTTAGCGTTAAGAAAGAAAGAAATTGCGTTTGTATAGAAAGAAAGACTTGCATTTCTACAGCACCTATCGTGACCACCGGAAGTCTCGAAGCGTTTTACAGCCAATGAAGTACTTTTGGAGTGTAGTCACTGTTGTAATGTAGGAAATGCGGCAGCCAATTTGCGCACAGCAAGCTCCCACAAATAGCAATGTGATAATGATCAGATAATTTGTTTTTAGTGATGTTCATTGAGGGATAAATATTGGCCAAGACACCGGGGATAACTCCCCTGCTCTTCTTCGAAGTAGTGTCCCGGGATCTTTTTCATCCGCCTGAGAGGGCAGACGGGGCCTCGGTTTAATCTCTCATCTAACGGGTGGCATCTCTCTCACACCATCGGTACTGCACTGAAGTATCAGTCCAGACTCTGTGTTCTAGCCATAAGAACATAAGAAATAGGAGCAGGAATAGGCCAAAAGGCCCCTTGAGCCTGCTCCACCATTTAATAAGATCATGGCTGATCCGATCATGGACTCTGGTCCACTTCCCTGCCTGCTCCCCATAACCTCTCATTTCCATATCGGTTAAGAAACTGTTTATCTCTGTCTTAAATTTATTCAATGATCCAGCCTCCACAGCTCTCTGAGGCAGCGAATTCCACAGATTTACAACCCTTAGAGAGATGTTATCTCAGTTTTAAATGGGCAGCCCCTTATTCTAAGATCATGCCCTCTAGTTCTAGTCTCCCCTATCAGTGGAAACATCCTCTCTGCATCCACCTTGTCAAGCCCCCTCATAATCTTATACATTTCGATAAGATTACCTCTCATTCTTCTGAATTCCAATGAGTAAAGGTCCAACCGACTCAACCTTTCCTCATAAGTCAAACCCCTCATCTCCGCCTTTGGAGTGGAACTTGATCTCACAACTTTCTCACTCAAGGCGAGAGTGCTACCACTGAACCAAAGCTAACAGCTTGTGTATATTCTCCGATTGTTTTCTAATCCATTTATTAAGAAATTATTTTAAAATATATTTGTTTCTCTTTTCAAATCTTAGACTAGCCTCCCTATCAACCTTCCATGGGGAAGTACAGTGCCAAAGCTAGGAGAGGAGACTGGGTAAATCAGGAAGTAGTCTGTAGGTGATGTCAAGCCTGGGGTTGCAAAGCCCGTGGATAAGTCTTGGTCCAAGATATTAATATAAACAAACTATTCTGTTATAAACTTTTGTGGAAATTGCAGTATCAAATTCCATCCTTAGCCTCTTTTTTTTTTCTTAATTTCTCCACCAGTGTAATCTCTGATGAGAGGGGTTTGGGTGACCTTGCACATGAAACATAGAAAGTTAACATGCAGGTACAGCAAGCAGTTAGGAAGGTAAATGGTATGTTGGCCTTTATTGTAAGTTTGTGGGGGGGGCAGGGGGTGGGGGGAAGTATAAGAGTAATGAAGTCTTACTGCAATTATGCAGGGCTTTGATGAGACCACACCTGGAGTACTGTCCACTGTTTTGGTCTCCGTACCTAAGGAAGGATATACTTGCCTTCGAGGGGGTGCAGCGAAGGTTCACTAGATTGATTCCTGGGATGAGAGGGTTGTCCTATGAGGAGAGATTGAGTAGATTGGACCTATACTCTCTCGAGTTTAGAAGAATGAGAGATGATCTAATTGAAACATACAAAATTATGAGGGGGCTGGACAGAGACCGTTTCCCTTGACTGGAGAGTCTTGAACTAGAGGGCATAGTCACAGGATAAGGGGTTGGCCATTTAGGACTGAGATTAGGAGAAATTTCTTCACTGAGGGTTGTGATTCTTTGGAATTTTCTAGCCCAGAGGGCTGTGGATGCTTAGTCCTTGAGTATATTCAACACCGAGATCGATAGATTTTTGGCTTTATGGGAATCAAGGAATATGGGGATCAGGCAGGAAAGTGAAGTTGAGGTTGAAAATCAGTCATGATCTCATTGAATTGCATAGCAGGCTTGAGGAGCCATACGGCCTACTGCTCCTATTTCTTATGTTATGTTTTGATTCCTTGCTAGTATATGGTTTCATGTACCGGTTCTTGGTCTTGCCTGTTGCCCAATACGACGGCGGGCTTGCTGGAAGTGATCAAGAACAAGAATCTAGCCTGTTTCCCACTTTCCTAAACTAAAGTCTTGAGATCAATTGTGGTGTCCCATTGTTGCTCTGGCTAAGAACAGCTAATCCAGCAAAGACCAGGGATCCATTCTGGCAACTACTGGTCTGTATGGCTCAGTACCACACTTGGTGATTCTTTTACCCAATAAACCATCATAGGAGGTGTATATTATACACAACAACAACTTGCATTTATATAGCACCTTTAACATAGTAAAACATCCCAAAGTGCTTCACAGGATTGTTATAAGACAAAAGATAAATTTGACACCGAGCCAGATAAGAAGAAATTACGGCAGATGACCAAAAGGAGCATCTTACAGGAGGAAAGAGAGGCAGAGAGGTTTGCTCTAAATCATAACTTTGTTTGCATAATTCAGTCAAGGTTCTAATCTCGATCCAGAATATTAATTAACCTCCTGAATGAACCCAAGCCAGTATTTACTTAACATCAGGTAGACTTTGTAATTATAAAGGGAGCACATTTTAACACATAATTAATGCATTATGTTTTCACAGGGTATAATCTTTCTGTTGTTATAAATCAGCAATCTTTGGCTTACCATGAGCAGGTTATTTGCTAGTGTATTAAAAATGGTATAGCACAAGTTCCCTGCTCGTAATGCTCTGATATCACACTTTTTGATTAACTGATATTTAAAAATAGCTCTCCCAACTGTGCAGCTTTAGGACAATCTGGCAGACCTGAAACTCCACCAATATAATAGCTCAAAGAGATCTAAATTTTTTCAGCTACCTTTTCCCATCAATAACTTGCGTTCCTATTGTCCAAATAAGGTATGTAATATAAGACATGACATAAAAATCACATTTAACAATAACATGATTATAATTATAAAATTGTTGATTTGCTTTCAATCTCTCTGCGGTGCTGTCCTGCAAAATCCTGGAGAGCTTAAGCTTAGTTCAATAGGATCATTTGTGACGTAGATGGCACTGCAGTTCTCCCCCCCCCCCCCCCCCCCCCCCCCCCCGCCTCTCCCACAGCAGACGTCAGAAATCCTGAAACTAGACCGTCCATCTAAAAATGCTAAATCTAATTGATGTTGAGTAAACACTGGACGATTCAGGGATCAAGCAAGGGACTGATACTGTTAAGTAAATACTGAGAAATAAGTGCATCGAAATGTTGTAGGTGAACAGGACCCTAGTGCAGCCTTCGGCTGCCTGAGGAAAAGAGTGTTCGAAGACCAGACCCTCGAGTCTACTACCAAGCTCATAATCTACAGGGCTGTAGTAATACCCGCCCTCCTGTATGGCTCAGAGACAGTAGACACCAAGTCGCTGGAGAAATACCACCAACGATGCCTCCGCAAGATCCTACAAATCCCATGGGAGGACAGACGCACCAACATTAGCATCCTCGACCAGGCCAACATCCCCAGCATTGAAGCACTGACCACACTTGATCAGCTCCGCTGGGCAGGCCTCATTGTTTGCATGCCAGGCACAAGACTCCTAAAGCAAGCACTCTGAACTCCTTCATGGCAAACAAGCTAAAGGTGGACAGAGTAAATGTTACAAGGACACCCTCAAAGCCTCCCTGATAAAATGCAACATCCCCACCGACACCTGGGAGTCCCTGGTCAAAGACCGCCCAAAGGAGGAAGTGCATCCGGGAGGGCGCTGAGCACTTCGAGTCTCATCGCCGAGAGCATGCAGAAAACAAGCGCAGGCAGCGGAACATGCGGCAAACCTGTCCCACCCCCCCTTACCCTCAATGACCATCTGTCCCACCTGTGACAGGGACTGTGGTTTTCGTATTGGACTGTTCAGCCACCTAAGGATTCATTCTAAGAGTGGAAGCAAGTCTTCCTCGATTCCGAGGGACTGCCTATGATGATGATGATGAGGGGAAATAAGAACATAACATAAGAAATAGGAGCAGGAGTCGGCCATACGGACCCTCGAGCCTGCTCCGCCATTCTGACTGATCTGATTTTGGCCTTAACTCCACTTCCCTGCCCGCTGCCCATAACCCTTGACTCCCTTATCGTTCAACAATCTGTCCATCTCCACCTTAAATATATTCAAAGACTCAGCCTTAAATATATTCAATGACCCAGTCTCCACAGCTCTCTAAGGTAGAGAATTCCAAAGATTCACGACCCTCAGAGAAGAAATGCCTTCTCATTTCCGTTTTAAATGGGCGACCCCTTAATCTGAAACTATGTCCCCTAGTTCTAGATTCCGCCACGAGGGGAAACATCCTCTCTGCATCTACCCTGTCGAGCCCCCTCAAAATCTTATACGTTTCAATAAGATCACCTCTCATTCTTCTATACTCCAATGAGTACAGGCCCAACCTGCTCAACCTTTTGAAGCAGGCGCGGTATGAAGCAGTCTCGAGAGTACAAGGGAGTCGGTGCTGTTGTCAGGCAGGGATGAGACCGGGTGGAGCAGATGATCATCAATTTCACATCTTGTTTTGTGACAGAGATGTTGTGCCAGTCTGAAAGTCCATGTGGAGGGGCAGCAGCGGCAGCATTCCCACAAGCTGATGGTCAGAGGCCTTTCAATGGCTATCCATCGGCTGCAAATTCCTCAGAAGATGCTTTAGCATGGAAACCATTAGTGTTGCTAATACCTCTAAGGCTGGGACTCAGCGAGATCAATGAAGCATACATCAAAACACTGAAGGTACAGTTCCCCCTGCCCTCCCCAGTAGGCCTACTCCCCAGTAGGCAATGGACTTAATAAGCCAAAAATTACGAATGCTGGAAATCTATGAACAATTTTACAGCCCAACAGGTCAATGCTCCACACAAGCCTCACTGTGACTGTGGTAAACTATCCCTCATCATCCGCCTCGACATGTCTGCAGCCTTTGACACCGTTGACCACATCATCCTCCTCCGATGCTTTCCTCTGATGTCGAGCTGGGTGGGACTGCACTCGCTTGGTTACATTCTTATCCAATCGTAGCCAGAGAATCACCTGAAATGGCTTCTCTTCCCGCCCCCGCGCCGTAACCTCTGGAGTCTAACAAGGATCTATCCTTGGCCCCCTCCTATTCCTCATCTACATGTTTCTCCTCGGCGACATCATCCAAAAACACAGCGTTCTGTTCTACATGTACTCTGACGACACCCAGCTCTACCTCACCACTACCTCTCGATCCCTCCACTGCATATGATTTGTCACGCTGATTGAATACTGGATGTCAGACAATGAGCAGAAATTTCCTCCAACGAAATTTTGGGAAGACCGGAGCCATTGTCTTCGGTCCCCGCTACAAACTCCATTCCCTAGCCACTGACTGCAAGCCTCTCCCTGCTCACTGTCTGAGGCTGAACCAGGCTGTAACAATATCGGTGTCCTATTTGACCCTGAACTGAGCTTCTGACACCATATTCCCTCCATCACCAAAACTGCCTAATTGCACCTCCGTAACATAGCCTATCTCTGCCCTTGCCTCAGCTCATCTGCTACTGAAACCCTCATCCATGCCTTTGTTATTTTCAAACTTAACTATTCCAATGCTTTCCTCCCACCTTGCACTCTCCATGAACTTAAGCTCATCCAAAACTCTACTGCTATATTCCATCTTGCACCAAGTCCCGTTCACCCACCAACGTTGTGCTCGCTGACCTACATTGGCTTCCTGTCCACCAATGTCCCAAATTTAAAATTCTCACTCCTATTCAAATCCCCCCATGACCTCACCCCTCCCTACCTTTGCAACCACCTCCAGTACTACAACCCTCCGAGATCTCTGTGCACTTCCAATTCTGGCCTTTTGCACGTCCCCGATTTTAATTGCTCCACCATTGGTGGCCGTGCCTTCAGCTGCTAAGGACCGAAGCTCTGGAACACCCTCCCGAAACCCCTCAACCCCTTTCTCCTCCTTTAAGAGGCTCCTGAAAACTTACCAATATGGCTAAGCTTTTGGTCACCTATCCGAATACCTCCTTGCATGGTTACAACTCTATCTCCACCCCCCTGCTCGCTCTTTCTCCCACCGCGCCCCCCCTCGCACTCCCCTCGCTCTTTCTACCCCCTCATTCCCCCCTCGCTCTATGCACTCCCCTCCCCGCTCCCCCCCTCGCTCTTCGCCCTCCCCTCCCCTCCCCCCCTCGCTCTTCGCCCTCCCCTCCCCCCCTCGCTCTTCGCCCTTCCCTCCCCCCTCGCTCTTCGCCCTTCCCTCCCCCCTCGCTCTTCGCCCTCCCCTCCCCTCCCCCCTCGCTCTTCGCCCTCCCCTCCCCCCCTCGCTCTTCGCCCTTCCCTCCCCCCTCACTCTTCGCCCTCCCCTCCCCGCTCCCCCCCTCGCTCTTCGCCCTCCCCTCCCCGCTCCCCCCCTCGCTCTTCGCCCTCCCCTCCCCTCCCCATCTCGCTCTTCGCCCTCCCCTCGCTCTTCGCCCTCCCCTCCCCCCTCGCTCTTCGCCCTCGCTCTTCACCCTCCCCTCCCCCCCTCGCTCTTCGCCCTCCCTTCCCCTCCCCTCCCCCCCTCGCTCGTCGCCCTCCCCTCCCCCCTCGCTCGTCGCCCTCCACTCCCCCCTCGCTCTTCGCCCTCCCCTTCCCCCCTCGCTCTTCGCCCTCCCTTCCCCCCTCGCTCTTCGCCCTCCCCTCCCCCCTCGCTCTTCGCCCTCCCCTCCCCCCTCGCTCTTCGCCCTCCCCTCCCCCCTCGCTCTTCGCCCTCCCCTCCCCCTCGCTCTTCGCCCTCCCCTCCCCCTCGCTCTTCGCCCTCCTCTCCCCCCTCGCTCTTCGCCCTCCCCTCCCCCCCTCGCTCTTCGCCCTCGCTCTTCACCCTCCCCTCCCCCCTCGCTCTTCGCCCTCCCCTCCCCCCTCGCTCTTCGCCCTCCCCTCCCCCCTCGCTCTTCGCCCTCCTCTCCCCCCTCGCTCTTCGCCCTCCCCTCCCCCCTCGCTCTTCGCCCTCCCCTCCCCCCTCGCTCTTCGCCCTCCCCTCCCCCCTCGCTCTTCGCCCTCCCCTCCCCCCTCGCTCTTCGCCCTCCCCTCCCCCCTCGCTCTTCGCCCTCCCCTCCCCCCTCGCTCTTCGCCCTCCCCTCCCCCCTCGCTCTTCGCCCTCCCCTCCCCCCTCGCTCTTCGCCCTCCCCTCCCCCCTCGCTCTTCGCCCTCCCCTCCCCCTCGCTCTTCGCCCTCCCCTCCCCCCTCGCTCTTCGCCCTCCCTCCCCCCTCGCTCTTCGCCCTCCCCTCCCCCCTCGCTCTTCGCCCTCCCCTCCCCCCTCCTTCGCCCTCCCCTCCCCCCTGCTCTTCGCCCTCCCCTCCCCCCTCGCTCTTCGCCCTCCCCTCCCCCCTCGCTCTTCGCCCTCCCCTCCCCCCTCGCTCTTCGCCCTCCCCTCCCCCCTCGCTCTTCGCCCTCCCCTCCCCCCTCGCTCTTCGCCCTCCCCTCCCCCCTCGCTCTTCGCCCTCCCCTCCCCCCTCGCTCTTCGCCCTCCCCTCCCCCCTCGCTCTTCGCCCTCCCTCCCCCCTCGCTCTTCGCCCTCCCTCCCCCCTCGCTCTTCGCCCTCCCCTCCCCCCTCGCTCTTCGCCCTCCCCTCCCCTCCCCCCTCGCTCTTCGCCCTCCCCTCCCCTCCCCCCTCGCTCTTCGCCCTCCCCTCCCCTCCCCCCTCGCTCTTCGCCCTCCCCTCCCCTCCCCCCCTCGCTCTTCGCCCTCCCCTCCCCTCCCCCCCTCGCTCTTCGCCCTCCCCTCCCCTCCCCCCTCGCTCTTCGCCCTCCCCTCCCCTCCCCCCTCGCTCTTCGCCCTCCCCTCCCCTCCCCCCTCGCTCTTCGCCCTCCCCTCCCCTCCCCCCTCGCTCTTCGCCCTCCCCTCCCCTCCCCCCTCGCTCTTCGCCCTCCCCTCCCCCCTCCCTCTTCGCCCTCCCCTCCCCTCCCCCCTCGCTCTTCGCCCTCCCCTCCCCCTCGCTCTTCGCCCTCCCCTCCCCCCTCGCTCTTCGCCCTCCCCTCCCCCCTCGCTCTTCGCCCTCCCCTCCCCCCTCGCTCTTCGCCTTCCCCTCCCCCTCGCTCTTCGCCTTCCCCTCCCCCTCGCTCTTCGCCCTCCCCTCCCCCCTCGCTCTTCGCCCTCCCCTCTCCCCCTCGCTCTTCGCCCTCTCCCCCTCGCTCTTCGCCCTCCCCTCCCCTCCCCCCTCGCTCTTCGCCCTCCCCTCCCCCCTCGCTCTTCGCCCTCCCCTCCCCTCCCCCCTCGCTCTTCGCCCTCCCCTCCCCCCTCGCTCTTCGCCCTCCCCTCCCCCTCGCTCTTCGCCCTCCCCTCCCCCTCGCTCTTCGCCCTCCCCTCCCCCCTCGCTCTTCGCCCTCCCATCCCCCCTCGCTCTTCGCCCTCCCCTCCCCCCTCGCTCTTCGCCCTCCCCTCCCCCCTCGCTCTTCGCCCTCCCCTCCCCCCTCGCTCTTCGCCCTCCCCTCCCCTACCCCCCTCGCTCTCCCCTCCCCCCTCGCTCTTCGCCCTCTCCTCCCCCCTCGCTCTTCGCCCTCTCCTCCCCCCTCGCTCTTCGCCCTCCCCTCCCCCCTCGCTCTTCGCCCTCCCCTCCCCCCTCGTTCTTCGCCCTCCCCTCCCCCCTCGCTCTTCGCCCTCCCCTCCCCCTCGCTCTTCGCCCTCCCCTCCCCCCCTCGCTCTTCGCCCTCCCCTCCCCCCCTCGCTCTTCGCCCTCCCCTCCCCCCTCGCTCTTCGCCCTCCCCTCCCCTCCCCCCCCCCGCTCTTCGCCCTCCCCTCCCCTCCCCCCCCTCGCTCTTCGCCCTCCCCTCCCCCCCTCGCTCTTCGCCATCCCCTCCCCTCCCCCCCTCGCTCTTCGCTCCCCCCTCGCTCTTCGCCCTCCCCTCCCCTCCCCCCTCGCTCTTCGCCCTCCCCTCCCCTCCCCCCTCGCTCTTCGCCCTCCCCTCCCCTCCCCCCCTCGCTCTTCTCCCTCCCCTCCCCCCCTCGCTCTTCGCCCTCGCCCCCCATCCCCTTTTGTCACTCACTGATTAGAATTTCTTTTTCAGAGATGCTTTATGCTGCCACAATCTCTCGGCGTCATTGGTGGAAAGCCCAACAGTGCCCATTATTTCATTGGATATGTAGGTCAGTAATTACTGAAATGCACCTTTATTGCTGTGATTTCTGAATGGCCGTTGAAAAGTCTATATGGATACAGTTAACGTGGGTATTGGGGTTGTGAATAATGAACAGTTGGGTATTGGGAGATGGTCGGATATTTTCCCAGAAATTGGAATATGCATTGAACTTGCAAAATCCCGAGCGAATCGTATTGATGCATTCTGGAACATTCTGAAAACTGCACATGCCCAGTGTGTTTGGGAAATTACAGCTAACGTTGATGGGACTCCCTGACGTCTTGAATTTAAAACTTTAATGAAGGCATTGAAAGAAAGTTATACGTGTAAATTTAGTCACATTATTGTGACATTTATTATTTATAAGTTTTGGTTTAAATTTTAATTGGAATATTAGAAATTGCAGTTCCTGAGGGGAAAATGTCAAAGTGGGATAAGTAATGCCTCTTGTAACATTCTCCTCATCCGCCATTATAAAACAGTGTCCTCTGATTCACTACATCTGCAAATACATAGCTGTACCTTTTGACTTGTGCTTAGTAACTAAAAACTCAATAAAACAATAACATCATGCAGCAAATATATCACTCCAAAATATTCTCACTTGAAGGTAACGCGTGGCTCTTTATTTTTGTTTGTGAGTGTACCGCGCACAGACAAATCCCATGGTGTGTTACCACCCATCAGCCACGCAATGAACAACTTCCCCAAATACCAGCCCTCTCTCACAAATGAGTTAATGATTACTTCTACAGATAATGGTTTGTAGCAATTCTGTACTCGATAACTAATGAGATTGTAACTGGTTTAATTTCTGCCAGGAACTGCAAATTGTACACACACACATATCCAGAAGTGTAATCTGAGAAGTGCTGCAAAATCTTTAATTAAAAACAAAAAATGCTGGAAATACTCAGCAGGTCAGGCAGCATCTGTGGAGAGAGAAACAGAGTTCACGTTTCAGGTCGATGACCTTTCGTCAGAACTGTAAAATCTTTTGTAAACGGATCCTTGGGTAGGAAGCTGCTGCCTCCATGAAAATTCTTCTGTCATTTTGTTCCCAGAAGATGAGCTGATCTACCTTGACCCACACACAACGCAGCCCGTGGTGGAGACACTTGATGACTTCACGACACCGGACGAGAGTTTCCACTGTCAGCACCCTCCTTGTAGAATGAACATCTGTGACTTGGACCCTTCCATCGCAGTGGTACGTGCAGTGATTTAACACTGGCTGAGCACAAAAATACCTTTGCTAATCTGTTTTAGCCAGCTTATGAGGTCTCTAAGGATCTCTCTTGCAGTGCTTTGGGTTGTAATGGGCTGTCAGACTGGCAAAAAGCAATCTAGGGATTACAGATGATCTCTGAAGGATGTATGAATAATGAGCCAATGATGGGAAATACTCCTTGAAGTTGTGTCCGTACTGAGCAAAACATCAAAAGGGAGGAGAGAAAAAGCCATCAAGCCTGCTCTGTTCAGCATCCATTCCATCATGGGCTTCTTGCTACCTTTCACAACCACCATCCCCTGTTGAGCCCTTACTTAAAGAAACATTGACATTTCATCACCAATCTCCTCTAAAAGAAAACCATTCACTACTGTTAATAACGTAACAAACAGGAGTAGGCCATCGGCCCCTCGAGCCCGCTCCGCCATTCAATGAGATTACTGCTGATCTTCAACCTCAAATCCACTTTCCCGCCCAATCCCCATATTGCTCGATTCCCCTAGAGTCCAAAAATCTATCGATCTCTGTCTTGCATAAACTCAACAACTGAGCATCCACATCCCTCTGGGATAGAGAATTCCAAAGATTCACAACTCTTTGAAGAAATTTCTCCTCATCTCAGTACTAAATGGCTGACCACTTCTGAGTCTGTGACCCCTGGTTCTATATAGCACTCACCAGAGGAAGTATCTACCCTGTCAGGCCCCTTAAGAATTGTATACGGTTCAATGAAATCACTTTTCATTCTTCTAACCTCTGGTTTCTAATGGTTCTCGATAGATATTCCAGCACAGCAAAGACCCTGTGTAGCTTTGAGGACTGGATGGTGCAAGGCCCAGCACATTGTCCTTTCTCCACAGAGATTTGGGTTTGCACCCTGTTCAGACTAATGGGATAAAAATCGTTTGGAGAGTTGGAATGGGAACCAAGGTGGCGGCGAGTGTGGGGGGGTTAAAGTAAATGGGGTTTTGGTATATTCAATATTTATAAACAACTTAAATTTGTGGCTGTAATTTAATTCAGATTAATGTTCCAGTTGAGGCCTTCCTATATTTAACATCTGAATAGACTTCAAAATACTAAGGTAGGAAAAGTTGCTGTCCCAACAAACATAATTCAAAAGGTGCTGAAGAGTTGTGGAAAGGTGCACGGGGATGGATCCAGGTTGCCATTGTGCCAGGAATTCCCTGCACTCGGTCAGTAAGCGGTAATTGTACCGCGGTTGCTGCACATTCTGGCAGTAAGTCTCCATTCACCTACTAATCCACACACCGCTGCCTGGAGCGGCCATGATTAACACTGTTGCAGGTTTGTCCTGGGAGCTGGAATCTCGATTTCCCCCTTCCATAAACTCCTCTCTTCCGATACAAGGTACTCCTGGGATTACATCGGATACACGGCACAGAACCAGGCCATTCGGCCCAACCAGGCTTTTATGTTCCACTCGAGCCTCCTCCCATATTTCCTCATCTAAATCTATCAGCATAACCCTCTATTCCCTTCTCCCTCATTTGCTTGTCTAGCCTCCCCTTAAATGCATCGATACTATTCACTTCAACCACTCCCTGTGGTAGTGAGTTCCACATTCTCTCCATTCTTTGGCTAAAGATGTTTCTTCTGAATTCCCTATTGGAGTTTTTGATGACTATCTTATATTGATGGCCTCTAGTTTTGCTCTTCCCCACAAGTGGAAACATTCTCTCTGTATCCACTCTATCAAAACCTTTCATCATTTTAAAGACCTCTATTGGGTCACCCTTCAGCCGCCTTTTTCAAGAAAAAAGAAACCCAGCCTGTTAGGTATACTCTCGCATTTCTGGTATCATCCTTGTAAATCTTCTCTGCACCCTCTCCAGTGCCTCGATATCCTTTTTATAAAATGGCGATCAGAACTGTACGTAGTAGTCCAAGTGTGGTCCAACCAAAGTTCGATACAGGTTTAGCATAACTTCCCTACTTTTCAATTCTATACCTCTAGAAATAAACCCTAGTGCCTGTTTTTTTTTTTATGGCCTTTCTAACCTGTGTCACAACTTTTAGCAATTTGTGTATTTGTACTCGAGATCCCTTTGTTCCTCTACCCCACCTAGACTCACACCCTCCAACTGATAAGTGACCTCCCTATTCTTCCTACCAAAATATAATAAAGGTAGAGCATCCGAAATCTGGAAACCTCAGGACTGAGGCTGTTCCGGATTCTGGATATTTCCGGAAGGTCTTTCCGACGTCCCAAATCCGGTAACGCCCGTAACGAGGAACGAGGTAAGGGGTGATGGGGAGGGACGTCCGGCGGCCTGGCGACGGGGGGGGGGGAGTCTGATGGCCCGGCGGGAGAGGGGGGAAGTCCGGCGGCCCAGCCAGCGAGGGGGGAGTCCGGCGGATCAACCGGGGGGAGGGGGGGTCCAGCAGCCCAGCGGGAGGCGGTGGGCCCGGATTTCGGAACATTCCAGATTGCGGACGCTCAACCTGTACCTCACACTTATCTGTGTTGAACATCATTTGCCAATTATATACCCATTCTGCAAGTTTATTAATATCCTCCTGTAATTTGTTGCCGTCCTCTTCAGTATTGACTATCCTCCCAATTTGGTGTCATCTGCAAATTTAGAAATTGTGTTTTTGATTCCAGAAGTCCAAATCGTTAATATAAATTGTGAACAACAGTGGTCCCAGCATTGATCCTTGTGGAACACCACTACCCACTTTCTGCCACTGTGAATAGCTACCTTTTACCCCTACTCTCTGCTTTCTGTCTTGAAGCCAGCTCACGATCCATTCTGTCACTTGTCCCCTGACTCCGCATTCTCTGACCTTGTTCATCAGTCTATTATGGGGTACCTTATCGAAGGCCTTTTGTAAATCTAGATAAATTACATCTACTGTATTACCCTTGTTTACTCTCTGTTATTCACTGAGGTTGGTCAAGCAAGACTGTCCCTTTTGAAATTCATGCTGACTATTCATTACTATATATTTGGTTTGCAGATGTTCTATTTTCTCCTTTTAATAGAGATTCTGTTATTTTTCCTACTATTGATGCCAAGCTGACTGGTCTATAATTCCCTGGACATGTTCTATCCCCCTTCTTAAATATAGGTATTATGTTAGCTATCTGCCAGTCCTCTGGCACTACACCTTTTTTCTAAAGAATTATTAAATTTGTGTAGTAATGCCTCTACTATCTCTTCCCTAGATTTTATTTTATGTACTTTGATAATTTAATTTCATAGTTCCTCTTTACCTTCCTAATTGTTTTTTTGACTTCTCTCCTAATCCCTTCGTATTCTCCCTTATCACGCACGCCTCTGCTGTCTATGTACTTAATGTATGCCTCTTTCCTTACCCTCAATTGTTCCCGTATGGCCGCCTTCATCCATCCCCCTCCCTGCCAGTTACCCCCCCACACCCCCTCCCTGCCAGTTACCCCCCCACACCCCCTCCCTGCCAGTTACCCCCCCCCCACACCCCCTCCCTCCCAGTTGCCCCCTCCCACCCAGTGGCTCCACCGACATTGGCTCCCATCCCAAGGTGCAGAGTAATATCGGGTGTTGCAGGGTGCTTCCTGTTGTGTGGAAGCTGGGGAATGGTGACTATCTGTGAATACATTTGTTGTAGCCGTTGTCCAGTGCTGGGCATTGACTGCTTTGTCTGTTGTCCTGCAGGGCTTTTTCTGCAGCACGGAGGAGGATTTTAACGACTGGTGTAAAAGAATGAAAATGGTACAACTAATTCTCTTGACATAAATTGGATCTTCATAGCCAAACTGCTTTTGTTGCGTTGGTTCTGTTAATCTATTCACCTTCATCTACTCTATGGCCACATGGTCACTGGGCCTGGAATAGATCTCTGAACACAGGAAGAGGCACAGTTTCTTAATGCCTGTTTTTTTTAAATAGTAAAACAACTGGTAGGGATTCTAGTATCTGAGCACCCTATTATACAGCAGCGGTTTTAAAAAGTGCAAAAAGTGACTTTCTGAATTAGAACTTGGGATTTTTGCATTTATTTTGGGGATTGAATACCATGACACTCAATTTTTCCCTGAAAACCTTAAATGTCTGGCCTTGATTTTTATTCCATGTTCAGCTGTGGTAGCATCCAGTTGGTCGCACCCTCGCCTCTGAGTCAGAAGGTTGTGGGTTAATGTCCCACTCCTGAGAGTTGAGCACAAATAACTAGGCTGACACTCCAGGCTGAGGGGGCACTGCACTGTCGGAGGCGCTGTCTTTCGGATGAGACGTTAAATGTCTGCTCTCTCAGGTGAATGTAAAAAATCCCATGACACTATTTTGAAGAAAAGCAGGGGAGTTATCCTAGGTGTCCTGGTAACTATTTATCCCTCAATCAACATACCAAAAACGGATTATCTGGTCATTATCACATTGCTGTTTGTGGGACCTTGCTGTGCGCAAATTGGCTGCCGTGTTTCCCACATTACAACAGTGACTACATGTCAAAAGTACTTCATTGGCTGTAATGCGCTTTGAGATGTCCGGTGGTCGTGAAAGGCGCTATATAATTGCAAGTCTGTCTGTCTATCTCATATATGAACATTTATCTCATGGGGTCTGCTCCATAACACCCCACCTATCGTTCTGTGGGGGTTCATCATTAATTTTAATATTTTGTGTTCAACCAGCCCCTCCCACGTATTGTGTATTTGCTGCTGTTTGTACAAAGCTCGGTCAGTTGCCAATCTCACTTACTCGTATCTCTCCCTGTAGATTTCACTGGAGAAAGATGCCCTTCCGATGTTTGAGCTGATGGAGCACCAGACTGCTCGCTTCCCCGATGTCCATTGTCTTACTCCTGGTAACAATAAACTCTTCCCGTTGAATTTAAGTCCAGTGGAGTTGTGTGAACTGCAGTTAGTGCTGCAGTATCCCCGAGAATCTTAAACTAACCAGTATCTGTCTTTCCCCCCCCTTCCCCCCACCCCCCCAGACTTTACAGATTCCGAAAGACTGGAACGATTCTTTGATTCTGAAGATGAAGATTTTGAGATCCTCTCGTTATAAAACAGGACCCCTTTTTGAGTTCAGCTTTTCGAGAGCGAAGTGTTTGGTGATTCTCACGCTGCCAATGTTCTGAAGGAGTGGCAAATTGGCACAGGTTTTCATGAATTCACATCATCACCATCAGTGCACTGGATCCTTGGATGGTGCGCAGTCCTGCGCCCCACTGAGAGGATATCCCGCATCTGTGAACCAGCTCTAATCATCCTCCAGAACTATTTGATGACTAACTGCAAACCTGCCTCTGCTTTACCAACACATCATATTTACCATGTTCTTACGCAACATTTTTTGTTGTACTTTAGCAGCATATTTGGAGGCCATAATTTGAAAGCTCCTGGGGTTTTATCCAGCAGCTTGTTCGTCAGCAGTCCTGCAGCAACAGAACGGGGTCCTGTTGGAGGTTTAAGGCAGCATCAAAATATAATAAGGAAAAATAGACAAGAATGCAGACAGGTTGGGTTCTCTCCTCTTGTCATGTCAATAGGAAATTGTGTTAAACCATCTCTCAAAACTGAGTCGGATCAGCTGCTAGCCCAGGTTAAAGCCGAGGTGGACAGATAAACCTGGGATTGTCAACAGGTACATGTATGGGAGCATTTTCCTGGAAAGGGGTGTGTGACTGATCACTTCCTCTGTAATTGGGGTGATTTATTTTCTTTAAAAAGGGTATGACCGACTGTCTTTGTTACCTTCAGCCCCATTAATGGGATTGTAACGCACTAACTTGACCAGTGTTTGGCCAGAAGGAAAGGTCATACTGTATTGTGGAATCAGATCTCAATTTTGTTCTGTTTCTGTTAGTGGGGCAGAGGCAGAGGGAGCAGCTCAATGATGTCATTACCACTGATCCTAGAATCAGTTTTAGATCTTAATGTGTGTTGGAATTCATTTGGGGACCAAGTGACATGTGTCAGTCCTTTGGAGCAGATTACTGAATTATAATCAGCAGCGTATGAGGCTTTGGGCTATTGAGGATATGTTTTCACCCTGTCTGCTGGTTCCCAGTTTCACCATGGCTGCCGTTGGCTAAATGGGGTTAAAACTGCTGCTGAACAGACGGGCCCAGTTTGATGACTGTCCCAATATGTTCCTTCTGGCTATGTGTGAACAGGGGAGTGGGGAAGAGATGACTCTACTTCCAATGCTCTCCATGTTCATCAGGGAGGGGAGGTTGCTTGCCGCTGGATTAAATAGTGGGCACAGTGAAGCACAGTAGTAAGTAGTGTTTATAGAAGCAGAGAACAATAAGTCACCATTAAATCCAAGCAATATTGCAGTTAACCACTTCTTATAATTAACATAAATGATGTGTTTTTTTTTATTGTATGAAGTATATTCGCTCTTGACATTGTGATTATAATCAGCTTATTGTTTTAATAACTCATCAATGTGCAAAAACTTTCAAGCAAATGTGTGGGGATGGGATGAAGAGAGGTGTAAAGAATGTTAATACAACTTTAGACACTCCATTGTTTCAATCCGTCCCCCCCCATGTTGCTGAGCTGTGTGGAAAAGAGGCTGGTGCTGGCTATCTGTCATAGTAGTGGGGTGTGTTGTCATGGTTTGACTGCGACAGCTGGTTTAATACAGGTGACCGTTACCGAGGTTTGACCATGTTCTTAATTTCATTGACAAGGAAGGGTACGTCTAGTGTGAAAGGGCTGATTCTGCCAGCGCGCTGATAGTTAACTGTAAACCATGTTTAAATAGCACCTATTCTAAAGAGGCTGATAAATGGATGGCTGATAAACGGACTGCTGAAATTATAATGTATCTGAATAAATTGTTTAAAATAATGGAATATTGCTTGAATAGATTGTATTTTGCTTTTGTCCGATGTGGGAAGACTGCATTCTCATTCAGTGGTTTCAGAACTTATTTTTCTCGCCTCCTTCCTCTTGACTGGTAGTTACATGTTTGGGCTGTCTTGACTTGTGTTCAAAGCACAGTCAGTTACTGTAGAAACTCTGCATTCCCTATGAACTGAAATTAGCAACCTTGTGTGTGCTGCAGGATCACCGATTGCTGCTGTTCTTTGTACCATACACCACGTGGGTTGCCCAGCAACTCTGCTAGGCAGTAAGTAACCTTTCTGTTCAGGCTAAACTAATAGTTGGAATTTATTTAAAGTGAGGTAATTATGCCTGAACCTGAAGAGACACAGCAAGCAATTAGTTGATGCTTAAATTGTTACAAAAAAAACCTTAAAATCTTTGTAGTTCTTTCCAAAATCCTTTAACTCAGTCTCTGAGATATTACGTGAGCAGCGAACACCACACAACCCCTCTTCACCTCGTGGAAATAGACAGTCAAACCAGTGACTGAAGTCCTCTGGGAAATCCCCAACCTCTGATCAAATAAGGTTTCAATGGCCAAGATGAAAGACGTTCTACCAAGTCCTGGCGGGGCGTACTAATAAACACTCATTAGGGTTTCACACATGCCAAGCCCGAAACTAATGCTTACTTGAATTTCAACTGGAACCGAACTTCTTTGATAATTCAGCCATTTAAAATTAGCTTTATTTCCTTCCCCAGTCTGCAAATTTACATCAATCAACATTTCAAAAAAACTAGGGGCTAGACTTTCCACTATGGCTGCTATCGCCCAAAAATGGGAGATATTTCCAGCCTTGGTGCTTTTTTTATTTTTCAGGATCGCTGGAATATCGCCCATTTTAAAAACCGCTAGTTTCGCCTTTTTAATTTGGGCGATTGCCTTAGTGATGTGAAATGGGCCATAGCGATGTATTCAGTCGTGCAAGGCTGGCATCCATAGCAACGGCCGTTCTGCGCATGTGCGTTTTTTTTTTCAGACAAAGAACTTTTCCTGCGGTTGTTGACAGAGAGAACAGGGAACCTGATCCCCATCAATAACATTATAGAACCTTTTATTCTAGCCCCTGTTGCTTTATAAAATAAAATCTATCAGCCAGCTGAGGTGAACTCCATTTCCTTCCTCATGTGATGACATACCCTAGTTCTGCTTCTACTTGTACTGTGGACCAGAGGGGGGGAAAATCCATGATTAATATTAACCCTGACATTACAGCAATGTACTTGTATGTAACTTTTCTCATTTTATTCTCTCATCTCTATTCTGTAGCATGTGATTAGTGATGTTGAGAAATTACAGATCCCATCACTATAAATGTCCTTAGTTTGTCCTCAACAAATATAGTGAGTAGATGGTTGGCAAGAGTCAAAAAGGCCCTTAAAATCTCACTCAAATTGATTCCCCTGACAGCCTTTTACTACAGATCCTCCCAGTAGTGCCGAGTTATTGCAGCTTTTTGGGCCAGTGATCATTTGGGCGAAATGCCGAAAGTAGCGCTCGATGATAATCTGGGTCATAATCGGGTGCAAGTTTGCATCATGAGCACTATTCATGGCCTTGCACGAGGATGATGTCATTTTTTTTTAAAGTAGGCCGGGCGATGCAGCTCATTCAGCAGTGCTGAAAGTTGGGCCAGTGATAAATGGTCTATAATTGGGCGCTAGTTTCCACTTTTCAGCAAATATGGGCGATAGCCTGCATCTCGGCTATTATATGGGCGATGATGTGCCGAAAGTCTAGCCCTAGATAATTTCTCATAGGAACATGAAGAGGCCTTTCAGCCCCTCGATTATGCTCCGCCATTCAATTGGATCCTAGTTGATCTGTACCTCAAATCCATTTACCCACATTTGATCCATAACACTTGATACCCTTGCCCAAGCTGGACATCGACCCAGTATTCAATACCACTGCTCCGGTCTCGGCTCGCTGGGGCTGTCTGGAGTGGGACCCCGAGCCCAACCCTTCTGGCGTGGAGCTGAGCCAGTAGTCGCTCTGTTCAGATGCAAGTTCCCAGCTGGAGGTAAACCCAGTATTTAGTGACCATAGTCCAATCTCCACTTGCCGGGGCTGTCTGAAGTGGACCTTGAATGCTTCACCACCTGGCTCAGGTGGGAATACTACCAAAGACTCTCTACTCACCAGCCTAGTAATTTCCTCAAAAGAAAAGGTTGGTAAGACAGATCCTTCTTTTCCAGAAGCCATGTTGAGAGTCTCAAATAACCCCTTCCCTGTCCAGGTGGTCATACAGTGTATCTCTAATGATCCCTTCCAACAGCTTGCCTATAACTGAAATAACTGAGCTAATGGGCCGAGACTTTACTGGCTCTGGCTTACCGCCTGTTTTAAATATTGGCACCACATTACTGAGCACCTCTTCCCTGTCTGTAAGAACAAGCCCAGACCCCAGTGAGTAGAGCAAAGCCCCTGTCAGTCAGAACTTGGGCAGGACGGTTCCAGTTACACATTGGCTGCGTCTATTTGTACTAACTGAAATGCAGCCGTTTCTCTGGTTCTACATTTTCATATGACCTATTGCTGGTTGGTCCCGTTGGAGGATAAGCCACAATCTGAAATTCCTCTGGAATGTGTAACTGAAACTCCCCAGCCCAAGTTCTGAGTGACTTTTGTTATGTATGTAAACCTGTAAATACCATGTCTAACCACCAGGGAGCTTATCCCCTGGAGTCCCAAGGGATCCCATAATCCCTTGGGAGCACCTATATATAAGGAGGCCTCACAGGCTGGAGAGACACTCTGAGATCAGTAATAAAGGACTACGGTTACACCTTACTTTGAGCTTGCAGTATCTAGTCTGACTCTTTATTCAAGACATAACAACTGGCAACGTGATACAAATGACAAACCCTACTGCAACAATGCAGAGAACCGTGGGCATCCTGGAGAAATTTTCGGAGGGAGGTGATTTGGGAAACCTTTGTGGAGCGACTCAACCAATACTTTGTGGCCAATGAGCTGGAAGGAGAAGCGAACAACACTGCCAAACAAATGGCGATCCTCCTCACCGTTTGCAGGGCACCAACATATGGCCTCATGAAAAATCTCGATCCAACGAAACCCACAGACAAGTCGTACGATAAGTTGTGCACACTGGTCCGGGAGCATCTAAACCCGAAGGAAAGCATTCTGATGGCGAGGTATCGGTTCTACATGTAAAAGAGGTCTGAAGGCCAGGAAGTGGCGAGCTATGTCGCCGAGCTAATGTGCCTTGCAGGACATTGCAAATTTGAAGGACACTTGGAGCACATGCTCAGGGACTTCTTTGTACTTGGCATTGGCCATGAAGTAATACTTCACAAACCTTTGAGTAAAGCCATAGCGATAGCCCATGCGTTTATCGCCACCAGTGACAATACCAAACAAATTTCTCAGCACACGAGTGCTGCTGCAAGTACTGTGAACAAAGTAACGTCATTTTCAAATAGAAATGTACAGGGCAGAACTTACACGCCTGCAGCTGCACATCCGCAGTTGACTGAGTCCACCATCAAGGGTGGCAAATACAAGGCCATTAACACCTTGTTGGCGCTGCGGGGGTGATCATCGTTTCCATTCATGACGCTTCAAAGGATATGTTTGCAAGGGCTATGGGACACCTCCAACATATGTGCAAGCGAGCTGCAAACCCTGCTATCTTGCAAGCCACCACGTTGCAGAGGAGAACAGATCCATGGTGGATCATGACGAACAAGAGCTTCAGACCGAGGAGGCAGTTACCACAAAGTGTCCCCGGATAATGCTGAAGGTTGAATTAAATGGACTCCCGGTGTCCATGGAGCTGAACTCAGGCGCAAGCCAGTCCATAATGAACAAAAAGACTTTCGATAAATTGTGGTGCAGCAAGACTTCAAGGCCAGTCCTGACTCCCATTCGTACTAAACTGAGAATGAACATAAAATAACTGATTCCCATAATCGGCAGTGTTACCGTAAAGGTCTCCTCCGATGGAGTGGTGCACGAGTTACCACTCTGGGTGGTACTGGGCGATGGCCCCACGCTGTTCGGCAGGAGCTGGCTGGGAAAGATACGCTGGAACTGGGACGACGTACGAGCACTTTCGTCCGTTGCCGACACCTCATGTGCCCAGGTCCTAAACAAGTTCCCCTCACTGTTCGAACCAGGCATCGGGAAGTTCCAAGGAACAAAAGTGCAGATCCATTTGATTCAGGGGGTGCAACTCATCCATCACAAGGCGAGAGCGGTACCTTACATGATGAGAGAGAGAGGGTGGAGATCGAGCTGGACAGGCTGCAACGAGAGGGCATCATCTTGCCGATCAAATTCAATGAGTGGGCCAGTCCGATTGTTCCAGTCCTCAAGGGAGATGGCACTGTCAGAATCTGTGGTGATTACAAAGTAACTATCAATCGTTTCTCACTGCAGGATCAATACCCGCTACCAAAGGCAGACGACCTATTTGCGACGCTGGTGGAAGGGAAAACGTTCACAAAGCTGGATTTGACCTCGGCCTACATGACGCAGGAGCTGGAGGAATCATCGAAAGGCCTCACCTGCATCAACACGCACAAAGGTCTCTTCATTTACAACAGATGTCCATTTGGGATTCGATCAGCTGTGGCGATATTCCAGAGGAACATGGAAAGCTTACTGAAGTTGGTCCCGCGTGCCGTAGTCTTCCAGGACGACATCTTGGTTACAGGTCAGGGCACCTGGAGGAAGTTCTTAGTCGGATTAATCGTGTGGGGCTCAGGCTAAAACGCTCGAAGTGCGTTTTCCTGGCACCTGAAGTGGAGTTCCTGGGGAGAAGAATTGCGGCGGGCAGCATCAGGCCCACCGATTCGAAGACTGAGGCAATCAAAAATGCACCAAGACCACAGAATGTGATGGAGCTGCGGTCGTTTCTAGAACTATTTTGATAACTTCTTACTGAGTCTTAGCACATTGTTAGAACCCCTGCACTCTTTACTGCGTAAAGGAGATGTATGGGGTAAAAGCCAAGAAAATGCCTTAGAGAAAGCTAAGAAGCGGATATGTTCAAACAAATTGTTTGTGTTGTACGATCCATGTAAGCGTTTGGTACTAGCATGTGATGCGTCGTCGTACGGGGTCGGGTGTGTGTATTGCAACAAGCTAATGAATTTGGAAAATTGCAACCGGTTGTTATGCATCCAGAAGCCTGTCTAAGGCCAAGAGGACCTACAGTATGATCGAAAAAGAAGCGTTAGCATGTGTTTACGGGGTAAAGAAAATGCATCAATATCTGTTCGGGCTCAAATTTGAATTGGAAACCGACCATAAGCCGCTTATATCCCTCGTTTCTGAAAGCAAGGGGATAAATACGAATGCATCGGCTCGCATCCAGAGATGGGCGCTCACGTCCACATACAACTACGCCATTCGCCACAGGCCAGGCACACAAAACTGTGCCGATGCTCTCAGTAGGCTGCCATTGCCCACCACAGGGGTGGAGATGGCACAGCCCGCAGATTTAGTTATGGTAATGGACGCATTCGAGAGTGAGCAATCATCTGTTACCGCCTGACAGATTAGAACCTGGACTGTCCTTAGTTAAAAAAAAAACCTCTGTGCTCCACTTGAGTTGATCTAGTGTCCCGTTAGAAATGCAGGAAGAAATAAAGCCATACCAGCGGCGCAAAGATGAAATGTCTATACAGGCAGACTGCCTCCTATGGGGTAATCGGGTAGTAGTGGCAAAAAAGGGCAGGGATACTTTCATTAGTGATCTCCACAGCACCCACCCAGGCATCGTAATGATGAAAGTGATAGCCAGATCCTATGTATGGTGGCCCGGTATCGATGCAGAATTAAAGTCCTGCGTGCACAAATGTAATACATGTTCACAGTTAAGCAATGCAATGCACCAAATGTATTGAATGTGTGATAATGTCGGCAAGCACGTCCGCTGCCACCATTGAAAGCCTACAGGCCATATTTGCCGCGCGACCTGCCTGATGTCCTTGTCAGTGACAATGGGCCATGCTTTACCAGTGCTGAGTTCATGACCCGCAATGGGATCAAACATGTCACATCTGCCCCGTTTAAACCAGCGTCCAACAGTCAGGCAGAACGAGCAGTTCAAACAATCAAGCAGAGCTTGAAAAGGGTAACTGAAGGCTCACTGCAGACTCGCTTATCCTGAGTCCTGCTCAGTTACCGCAAAGACCCCACTCGCTCACTGGGGTCCCTCCCGCTGAACTCATGAAAAGGGCATTTAAGACACGGCTCTCGTTAGTCCACCCTGATCTACACGAACAGGTAGAGAGTGGGCGGCTTCAACAGAATACATATCATGATCGCGCAAATTGAGATAAATGAATCCTGTATCTGTTGAACTAGGGACAAGGTCCATAGGCTTTCTGGCATTGTTCTGGCCAAAGAGGGGAGTGGGATGTTCATGGTCAAACTCTCAAATGGACTCACCTGCACCAAACCAAACTCAGATTTACGGACTATCCAGAACAACCCACAATAGACTCCACCTTTTTTGACCCTCCAACACACACACAAGTGGCAACCAGGCCAGCTGCACAGTAGCCCAGCAAGGACCCAACAAACGACTCACCAAAACCAGCATTTGTACTGAGACGATCAACCAGGAAAAAGAAGGCCCCAGATTTGACTCTCATTGTAAATATTTACACTATTGACTTTGTGGGGGGGGGGGGGGGGGGTGTTATGTATATAAACCTGTAAATACCATGTCCAACCACCAGAGGGCTTATCCCCTGGAGTCCCAAGCGATCCCACAATCCCTTGGGAGCACCTGTATATAAGGAGGCCTCACAGGCTGGAGGGGCACTCAGAGATCTGTAATAAAGGACTACAGTCACACCTTACTTTGAGCTTGCAGTATCTATTCTGACTCTTTATTCAAGACATAACACGTTCCAATTTGTAATTCGATCCATTTTGACTTCAGAAGCCACAGAGGATCGATCTCCCCAAAAGTCACCAAGTTCCAGCTGAAGACCCTTACCCAAGCGCAAGTCCATCCCTCCCCAGCCGAAGTCCCTAAGAACTAGGAGCAGGAGTAGGCCATTTTTCCCCTCGAGCCTGCTCCACTATTTAATAAGATCATGGCTGATCTGATCATAGACTCAGCTCCACTTCCCTGTCCGCTCCCATAACCCTTTATTCCCTTATCGCTCAAAAATCTGTCTATCTCCACTTTAATATATTCAATGACCCAGCCTCCACAGCTCTCTGGGGTAGAGAATTCCACAGATTTACAACCCTCAGAGAAGAAATTCCTCCTCATCTCAGTTTTAAATGGGCGGCCCCTTATGCTGAGACTATGAGCTAGAACCTCCATTTTTTTGCATGCTTAACGCGCACTTAACGCCCATTTTACCACTGAAATGAAGTATAACGCCCATATACCACACATTTTGGCACAAAATGGAAACTGGCGGGCATTTTTAGGAAACTTCTCGCCGCGCGTTACTTTCCCCATGGGCTTAACGCCCGGAAAAAAATTACCGCCCGGCCACTTTTTTGGGGTGGAATCATCAGAATGGGCGAAACCAACGTCCATAATATTGGCCAGCGTTAATTTCCGCACAGAATTAATGCAGAAATTCAATAATACCGCCCGCCCACTTTTTTTGTCGTAAAGAGCACATTTGGCAAAACTAACGCCCAGGAGATCGCCCACCGTCACTTTCACTACCTCGCACTCATATCGCCCACAATATCGCTCGCTCAGAAAAAGTGGAACTGTTCTGAACGAACGCCAAAGGTTTGGCTGGCATTTTTACAATCGCAGGTCGCTTCATTGAAAAGGCTGCCTCAACTTCGGGGGAGTTTGCATTGACTCTGGAGTTCTTCTCAGGTGAAGTGAACATCTCAACAGACATATTTTCAGACACTGGACTAGTGGGGCTTTACTCCAGGTGTATTTTAGTGAGGAAATCATTGCTTCTGATCAATCACTATTATACTTGCAATGCAATGGGGCCACCAAACAATAACTGTACTTAAGCAGCACTTGAGCTGTCTTGACCACTCAGGAGGGGAGCTGCAATACAACCCTGAGCAAGTAAGTAAATTTGTGGTTGTGTGCTCGATGCTGCACAACCTGGCTATCATGAGGGGACATGAATTGCCAGAAGGCAGTGATGCTCCACCTCAGGATAGAGAGGAAGAGGTCGACGAGGGGCTGGACACTGACCTAGGGCCAGACAATCAGGCTGACTATGCAACCATGCCTAGGACCCCCTCCAGACCGCAGGAAAGGGCCCGTGGTGGCTACATAGCTGCAAGACTCTTACGCGAGGAGCAGATATCTGAACGATTTGCCTAAAAGAGCGTTGATGTGAATGACAATGCTGACACACTACTGTGTGTGTGCAGCTCGGACATTAATGGTGCCCATCACCTTGGTGCCAGTTAAAGTTTACGTTGATTGATAAGTTGTATTTAACCCTTTCATGTTAAGGAATCACCAGTGTGTAACAGTCCAGCTATCTGAGACAATGCGCAACAAGGTTATGTTCAATAAAAAAAAATTTATACCAACATTGGTCTGAAATCATAGGTATCACAGTCAATAACATCCACCCCCTGCCCATACCCCACTTTTTCCACCATTGAAATCAATCAAATGTTCAACATGTCCAGCAACACAGAATACAAAGGCAAAGCAGGAGCGTGGTCCCCAGCCCCCATACATTGCAACAAATTGCATACACCCAGATGGAGATATAACAACCATCACCTGTGCACATGCATCTCACTTTCCTTCCCCCCTCCCTTTCTCTCCACCTCTACCCCTTCCCCTCCTCGCTCTACAGCGCCTGGCCGAGGAGCTCCTCAGGCACCGCCTCATTGATGGGGATGAGGCGGTCATTGTACAGGAGCAGGGGGTGCTAAGGGGTAACATTCTCTGATGCAGAAGCAGGATCTTGGTCCTTGCTCTCATCTGTCGTTCGCAGTGGTGGTGTGGAACCTAGGGGTGGAGTGCTGCGCTCGGGGACCACTGGGAGGCCTGTGCCAGCAGTGTTCCTGGCTATCGCATCCAGGGCCTCCGCCAGCCGCGGAATGTACTTGGTCATGGTGGCCAGCTGTCGGGATATGCCTCCCACTGCTTCGCTGAGCTGGTCACCAATGTCTACACTCCACCTGGACAACTTTACCATCTCTCCGCTGTCACGTGATGCACGTGGAAAAGTCCTGCTGCATTCACAAGACCTCCACGGTGTCGGGGCGCCGTCCTGGGGACAAATTGGGTGCCCTTTGGTGAGGTGCTTGGGGCCGGTACCTCCAGAGTGGAGGCGGGAATGACCGGAGGACCACAAGATGGCCTTGGGATGGAATGGCTTCTGGAGCATGGTGATTCAGGTTCCTCGAAGTCCGTGCTCTTATCCATGGAGAACAGATCCAGCGGATTGACGGGCGAGAATCGGAGCTTCTCAGCACCAGATATTGGATCATCCGGAGAGTCGGGTCCCGCGCCCCCACCTTCTGGCCTCTGTGGTCTTGCCTTGCGACGCGCTGCTGGCTGAGCTGCAAAACACAAATGAGGTTATTAGAGGAGAAGGGGTGCTAGTGTTATGTCTCAAATAAAGCAATGTGACTGAGTACTGTAGACTTGAGTAAATGTGACCTTAGTCTCTTTATTCTGACTCCAGAGTGCTGGCACAGCATGGGAGGCCTGCGTATATGCAGTGCTCCCAAGGGATGCTGGGATCCCTTGGAACTCCAACAGATGTTGGTGGTAGAATGCTGGTTACAAGGTGTTGCATACATAACATCACTCCCCGCCCCCCGCACCCCACCCCCCCCTTCCCCAAAGTCAATAGTACACTTATTTACGGGGTGAGATGATCTGGGACTTCCCACTCCCTGGTCGATCGTCTCGGTACAAACACAGGTGCAGGTGAGTTGGTTGGGTCTTCGCTGGGTTGCTGGGCTGCTGGGGATGATGAGTTCAGCTCCGTGGTCAACCGTGATGTTGGTTACCACTTGTGTGTGTATCCGAGGGTCGAAGTTGGTGGTGTCCTCTTCAGGTTGTTTGTGACTTTCTGTGAATCGCAGTTTGGTTTGGTCCAAATGCTTTCTGCAAGTTAGTCCATTTACAAGTTTGACTTCAAACACCCTACTCCCTTCTTTGGCTATGACAGTTCCAGCAAGCCATTTGAGACCATGTCCATAGTTGAGTACAAATACACAGCCATTGACTTCAATATTGCGTGACAAATTTGCGCGATCATGGTACATGCTTTGTTGATGCCACCTGCCCTCGACATGATTATGGAGATCAAGGTGGACTGGAGACAGCCTTATTTTGAGTGCCCTTTTCATGAGCAGTTCAGCAGGGGGAGCCCCGGTGAGCGAGTGGGGTCTTGTGCGGTAGCTGAGCAGGACTCGGGACAGCCGGGTCTGCAGGGAGCCTTCCGACACACTTTTCAAGCTTTGCTTGATGGTTTGGACTGCCCGTTCTGCCTGGCCGTTAGATGTGAGCTTGAATGGGGCAGATGTGATGTGCTTGATCCCACTACGGGTCATGAATTCCTTGAATTCAGCACTGGTGAAGCACGGCCCATTGTCGCTGACAAGGAAATCAGGCAGGTCGTGCGTGGCAAACATGGCTCGTAGGCTTTCGATGGTGGCAGTGGATGTGCTTACAGACATTATTACACACTCAATCCATTTTGAATAAGCATCCACAACAACCAAAAACATTTTGCCTAGAAAAGGGCCAGCGAAGTCAACGTGGATCCTAGACCACGGTTTGGAGGGCCATGACCACAAACTTAGCGGTGCCTCCCTGGGTGCATTACTGAGTTGAAAGCAAGTGTTGCATTGGCGCACGTTCCAAATCTGAGTCGATGCCGGGCCACCACACATGGGAACTGGTTATAGCTTTCATCATTACTATGCCTCGGTGGGTACTGTGCAGGTCGCGTATGAACGGTTCCCCTACCTTTCTTAGGCAAAACCACGTGATTACCCCACAGAAGACAGTCCGCCGCTGGAACGGCTTGATCTTTCATGCATCTCCGCTGGGACGCTGGACCAGCTCCCGTGGAGGACACAGTTTTTTTTTTACAAGGGACAGTATAGAAAAATAGAAAATAGGTGCAGGAGTAGGCCCTTCGAGCCTGCAGCACCATTCAATAAGATCATGGCTGATCATTCACCTCAGTACCCCTTTCCTGCTTTCTCTCCATACCCCTCGATCCCTTTAGCCGTAGGGGTCATATCTAACTCCCTCTTGAATATATCCAATGAACTGGCATCAACAACACTCTGCGGCAGGGAATTCCACAGGTTAACAACTCTCTGAGTGAAGAAGTTTCTCCTCATCTCAGTCCTAAATGGCCTACCCCTTATCCTAAGATTGTGTCCCATGGTTCTGGACTTCCCCAACATCGGGAACATTCTTCCCGCATCTAACCTGTCCCGTCCCGTCAGAATCTTATACGTTTCTATGAGATCCCCTCTCATCCTTCTAAACTCCAGTGTATAAAGGCCCAGTTGATCCAGTCTCTCCTCATACGGCAGTCCAGCCATCCCTGGAATCAGTCTGGTGAACCTTCGCTGCAGTCCCTCAACAGCAAGAACGTCCTTCCTCAGATTAGGAGACCAAAACTGAACACAATAGTCCAGGTGAGGCCTCACCAAGGCCCTGTACAATTGCAGTAAGACCTTCCTGCTCCTATACTCAAATCCCCTAGCTATGAAGGCCAACATACCATTTGCCTTCTTCACCGCCTGCTGTACCTGCATGTCAACTTTCAATGACTGATGAACCATGACACCCAGGTCTCGTTGCACCTCCCCCTTTCCTAATCTTCCACCATTCAGATAATATTCTGCCTTCGTGTTACTGCCTCCAAAGTGGATAACCTCACATTTATCCACATTATACTGCATCTGCCATGCATTTGCCCACTCACCTAACCTGTCCAAATCACCCTGCAGCCTCTTAGCATCCTCCTCACAGCTCACATCGCCACCCAGTTTAGTGTCATCTGCAAACTTGGAGATATTAAATTCAATTCCTTCATCCAAATCATTAATGTATATTGTAAAGAGCTGGGGTCCCAGCACTGAGCCTTGCAGCACTCCACTAGTCACTGCCTCCCATTCCGAAAAGGACCCGTTTACCCGACTCTCTGCTTCCTGTCTGCCAACCAATTCTCTATCCACGCCAGTACATTACCCCCAATACAATGTGCTTTGATTTTTCACACCAATCTCTTATGTGGGACCTTGTCAAAAGCCTTTTGAAAGTCCAAATTCACCACATCCACTGGTTCTCCCTTATCCACTCTACTAATTACATACTCAAAAAATTCCAGAAGATTTGTCAAGCATGATTTCCCCTTCATAAATCCACGCTGACTTGGATCGATCCTGTCACTGCTTTCCAAATTTCATCCTTAATAATTGATTCCAACATTTTCCCCACTACTGATGTCAGGCTAACCAGCCTATAATTACCTGTTTTTTTTCTCCCTCCTTTTTAAAAAAATGGTGTTACATTAGCTACCCTCCAGTCCATAGGAACTGATCCCAAGTTGATAGACTGTTGGAAAATGATCACCAATGTAACCACTACTTCTATGGCCACTTCCTTAAGTACTCTGGGATGCAGACAATCAGGCCCCGGGGATTTATCGGCCTTCAATCCCATCAATTTCCCGCCTAATAAGGATATCCTTCAGTTCCTCCTTCTCTCTAGACCCTCGGTCCCCTAGTACACCGGAAGGTTATTTGTGTCTTCCTTCGTGAAGACAGAACCAAAGTATTTGTTCCATTGGTCTGCCATTTCTTTGTTTCCCATTATAAATTCACCTGAGTCCAACTGCAAGGGACCTACGTTTGTCTTCACTAATCTTTTTCTCTTCACACATCTACAGAAGTCAGTTTTTATGTTCCCGGCAAGCTTCCTCTCGTACTCTATTTCCCCCTCCTAATCAAACCCTTTGTCCTCCTCTGTTGAATTCTAAATTTCTCCCAGTCCTCAGGTTTGCTGCTTTTTCTGGCCAATTTATATGCCTCTTCCTTGGATTTAACACTATCCTTAATTTTCCTTGTTAACCACGGTTGAGCCACCTTCCCTGTTTAATTTTTACTCCAGACAGGGATGTACAATTGTTGAAGTTCATCAATGTGACCTATAAATGTTTGCCATTGCCTATCCACCGTCAACCCTTTAAGTATCATTTGCCAGTCTATTCTAGCCAATTCACGCCTCATGCCATCGAAGTTAGCTTTCTTTAAGTTCAGGAACCTCGTTTCCGAATTAACTGTGTCACTCTCCATCTTAATAGATAATTCGACCATATTAAGGTCACTCTTCCCCAACGGGCCTCGCACAACAAGATTGCTAATTAGTCCTTTCTCATTACACATCACCCAGTCTAGGATGGCCAGCTCTCTAGTTGGTTCCTCGACATATTAGTCAAGAAAACCATCCCTAATACACTCCAGGAAATCCTCCTCCATTGCATTGCTACCAATTTGGTTAGCCCAATCTATATGTAAATTAAAGTCGCCCATGATAACTGCTGTACCTTTATTGCACACATCCCTTATTTCTTGTTTGATGCTGTCCCCAACCTCACTATTACTGTTTGCTGGTCTGTACACAACTCCCACCAGCGTTTTCTGCCCTTTGGTATTCCGTAGCTCCACTCATACCGATTCCACATCATCCAAGCTAATGTCCTTCCTTACTATTGCATTAATTTCCTCTTTAACCAGCAACGCCACCCCTCCTCCTTTTCCTTTCTGTCTATCCTTCCTAAATGTTGAATACCCCTGGATGTTGAGTTCCCAGCCTTGGTCATCATGGAGTCATGTCTCTGTGATGCCAATTACATCATATCCATTAACTGCTATCTGTGCAATTAATTCATCCACCTTATTCCAAATACTCCTCGCATTGAGGCACAGACCCTTCAGGCTTGTCTTTTTAACACACTTTGCCCCTTTAGAATTTTGCTGTAATGTGGCCCTTTTTATTTTTTGCCTTGGGTTTCTCTGTCCTCCACTTTTACTATTCTCCTTTCTATCTTTTGCCTCTGTCTCCCTTTTATTTCCCTCTGCCTCCCTGCATAGGTTCCCATCCCCCTGCCATATTAGTTTAACACCTCCCCAACAGCACTAGCAAACACTCCCCCTAGTTCATTGGTTCCGGTCCTGCCCAGGTGCAGACCGTCCGGTTTGTACTGGTCCCACCTACCCAGAACCGGTTCTAATGTCACAAGAATTTGAATCCCTCCCTTCTGCACCACTCCTCAAGCCACATATTCATCTGAGCTATCCTGCAATTCCTACTCTGACTAGCACGTGGCACTGGTAGCAATCCTGCGATTACTATTTTTGAGGTCCTACATTTTAATTTGGCTCCAAGCTCCCTAAATTCTTCTCGTAGGACCTCATCCCGGTTTTTACCGAGATCGTTGGTACCTATATGCACCACGACAACTGGCTGTTCACCCTCCCTTTTCAGAATGTCCTTCACCCGCTCTGAGACATCCTTGACCCTTGCACCAGAGAGGCAACATACCATCCTGGAGTCTCGGTTGCGGCCGCAGAAACGCCTATCTATTCCCCCTCCAATTGAATCCCCTATCATATCGCTCTCCCAATCTTTTTCCTGCCCTCCTGTGCAGCAGAGCCAGCCACAGTGCCATGAACTTGGCTGCTGCTGTCTTCCCCTGACGAGTCATCCCCCTCAACAGTACCCAAAGCTGTGTATCTGTTTTGCAGGGGGATGACCGCAGGGGACCCTTGCACTGCTCTTCCTGTTGGTCACCCATTTACTATCTGGCTGTGTACCGTTTATCTGCGGTGAGACCAACTCGCTAAATGTGCTATTCACGTCATTCTCAGCATCGTGCATGCTCCAGAGTGAATCCACCTGCAGCTCCAGTGCCGCAAGGCGGTCCGTCAGGATCTGCAGGCGGATGCACTTCCCGCACACGTAGTCGTCAGGGACACCGGAAGCGTCCCTGAGTTCCCACATAGTACAGAAGGAGCATAACACGTGTCCGAGCTCTCCTGCCATGACTTAACCCTTGGATTAACTTAATTGGGCAACAACAATGTTAAAAGGTTACTTAATGATAAAGAAAGAAATTGAAAAACTACTTGCCAATCACTTACCCCCTTGGCTGTGACGTCACCTTTCAATTTCTTTCTACTTCTTTTTTGCCTTCTGCCCCTGCTGCAGCTGCACAAGCCACGCCTCTCTGACTCACCGACTGCCACTGGGCCTATTTATAGGCCTTTCTGACTCACCGACTGCCGCTGGGCCTATTTATAGGCCTCTCCGACTCACCGACTGCCGCTGGGCCTACTTATAGGCCTCTCCGACTCACCGACTGCCGCTGGGCCTATTTTTAGGCCTCTCCGACTCACCGACTGCCACTAAGCCTATCCTCTCCGACTCACCGACTGCCGCTGGGCCTATTTATAGGCCTCCCCATGCTGCCTCTCCAACTCACCAACTGCCGCTGGTGCAGGTCCTGATCTGGCGAGCCGTAACAGGTGACACTTCATTTTCAAATGCGTCCATCATCAAGAGCAATTTTACAGGCTGTGCCATTTCCACCCTGGTGGTGGGCAATGGTAGCCGACAGAGCATCAGCACAGTTCTCTGTGCCTGGCCTGTGGCGAATTACATAGTTATATGCAGACAGCGTGAGCGCCCATCTTTGGATGTGAGCAGAGGCATTGGTATTAATACCTTTGCTCTCTGAGAATAGCGATATGAGCAGTTTATGGTCAGTTTCTAACTCGTAAATGCATGCCAGAGCTTCTTTTTCACTCATGCAGCAGGCCCTTTCGGCCTTGGACAAACTCCTGGATGCATAAGCGACTGGTTGCAATGTTCCCGATTCGTTAGCTTGTTGTAACACACCCGACCCCATACGAAGACGCATCGCAAGCTAGCACCAAACGTTTACATGGGTCATCCAGAACAAGCAGTTTGTTGGAACATAACACATTTCTGGCTTTCTAAAAAGCAGTCTCTTGTGATTTCCCCCATACCCAGTCATCTCCCTTGCGTAGCAACACACGTAGAGGTTCTAGCAAGGTGCTTAACCCGGGTAGGAAATTACCAAAATAATTGAGGAGTCCCAGGAATGACCGCAGCTCTGTCACGTTCTGTGGTCTCGCCGCGTTCTTGATGGCCTCCGTCTTGGCGTCGGTGGGTCTGATGCCGTCTGCCGCGATTCTTCTCCCTAAGAACTCGACCTCTGGCGCCAGGAAAACACACTTCGAGCATTTCAACCTGAGTCCCACACGATCTAGCCGACTTAGAACCTCTTCCAGGTTCTGTAAGTGTTTGATGGTGTCCCGACCTGTGATCAATATGTCGTCCTGGAAAACCACGGTGCGCGGAACCGACTTTAGCAGACTCTCCTTGTTCCTTTGAAAAATAGCCGCAGCTGATCGAATCCCAAATGGGCATCTGTTGTAGATGAACAGACCTTTGTGCGTGTTGATGCTGATGAGGCCTTTTTGTTCATTGGATATATTCAAGAGGGAGTTAGATATGGCCCTTATGGCTAAGGGGAGCAAAGGGTATGGAGAGAAAGCAGGAAATGGGTACTGAGGGAATGATCAGCCATGATCTTACTGAATGGTGGTGCAGGCTCGAAGTGCCAAATGGCCTACTCCTGCACTTATTTTCTATGTTTCTATGTTTCTTTCGAAGATTCCGCCAGCTCCTGCGTCATGTAGGCCGAGATCAGATCCAACTTGGTGAACGTCTTCCCTCCTGCCAGCGTTGCAAATAGGTCGTCTGCCTTGGGCAGCGGGTACTGGTCCTGCAGCGAAAAACAATCAATCGTTACTTTATAATCCCCACAAACTCTGACCGTGCCATCGCCGTTGAGAACCGGAACAATCGGACTGGCCCACTCGTTGAACTCAACCGGCACGATGATGTCCTCTCGTTGCAGCCTGTCCAGCTCGATCTCCACTTTCTGTCGCATCATGTATGGCACCGCACGTGCCTTGTGGTGGATGGGTTGTGTACCGGGAACTAAGTGGATCTGCATCTTCGCCCCAGAGAAATTTCCGATGCCTGGCTCAAACAACAACGGGAACTTGCTCAAAACCTGGGCACATGAGGCGTCGTCAACGGACGAGAGCGCTCGGATGTCGTCCCAGTTCCAGCGGATTTTTCCCAGCCAGCTTCTGCCGAGTAGTGTGGGGCCATCTCCTGGTACAATCCATAATGGTAGTTAATGTTCTGCTCCATCATAGGAGACTTTTACTGCTGCAATGCCAATTACAGGGATCAGCTCTTTCGTGTAAGTTCTCAGCTTGGTATGAATAGGGCTCAGCTTGGGCCTTTGTGCTTTGTTGAAGGCCTTTTGAAGGCCTTTTTGCTCATGATAGACTGACTCACACCTGTGTCCAATTCCATGGATACTGGAATTCCGTTCAGTTCAACTTTTAACATAATCGGTGGACATCTCGTGGTGAAGGTGTGTACCCCGTATATACTTCTGCTTCCTCGGTTCGAATCTCTAGTTCAGTTTGATCTGCCATGGATCAGTCTTCCTCTACAACATGGTAGTTTGCAGGGTTTGAAGCTCGTCTGCACATTCGCTGGAGGTGTCCCATTGTTCCACAGCCTTTGCACGCATAGTGTTTGAAGCGGCATTGATAGGCTCGATGATCACCTCCGCAGCACCAAAAAGATGTTAATTGCCTCGCATTCACACTTGATGGCGGACTCTGAGTCATCTGAGGTCGTGCAGCTGCAGGCGTGTACGTTCTTCCATATGCATTCCTGCCTGAAAACAACGTTACTTTATGTACAGTACTTGCCGATGCGTCTTTATGCTACGAAATTTGTTTGATGTTATCGCTGGTGGGCATAAATGCCTGGGCTATCGCTATGGCTTTGCTCAGGTTCGGTGTTTCAACAGTCAATGGTTGCGAAGGATAACCTCATGGCCAATGCCAAGCACAAAAATGTCTCTTAGCATTTGCTCCAGGAATCCACCGAATTCACAATGTCCTGCAAGGCATCTTAGTTCGGCAACGTAGCTTGTCACTTCCTGGCCTTCAGACCGTTGACATATATAAAATCGATACCTTGCCATCAGAACGCTCTCCTTCAGATTTAGGTGCTCCCGGACCAGTCTACACAGTTCTTCATACGATTTGGTTGTTGGTTTCACCGGAGCAAGAAGATTCTTCATGAGGCCATAGGTTGTTGCCCCGCAGACGGTGAGGAGGATCACCCTTCGTTTGGCAGCGTTCTCATTCCCTTCCAGCTTGTTGGCCACGAAGTATTGGTCGAGTCGCTCCACGAAGACTTCCCAATCGTCACCTCCTGAAAATTTCTCCAGGATACCAACAGTTCTCTGCATTTTCGCATGATGATTCGTTATCTATTACTCGTCGCCAGTTGTTATGTCTCAAACAAAGTAATGTAACTGAGTACTGTAGACTTGAGTAAGTGTGTCCTTAGTCTCTTTATTCTGACTCCAGTGTGCTGGCACAGCATGGGAGGCCTGCTTATATGCAGTGCTCCCAAGGGATGCTGGGATCTCTTGGGACTCCAACAGATGCACCCTCTAGTGGTGGTAGAATGCTGGTTACAAGGTGTTGCATACATAACAGCTAGGGTCACAAGGTGAGTCCAGCACTACACACAGCATATGCACGACAAAAGCACCACCGCTTTCAAAATCATCGCAGACATCACATTTCATGACCATCAACACATTTGCATTGCAATGATTTTCATTGGGCCATCATTATTTCTACGACAATTCGGATATGAGTGGGTGTAGCATCTACTGACTTCACATCAGCAATGGTGTAAGCTTTACTCACGTGGCATCACTTCAGGATCTGCGGATGCGTCCGTGTTTGTCCGGCGGTGCTTCCCCATGAGTGCAAGCACCCGCTCCTCCATCTCAGTGATGTCGCTGGGGACTGGTGGCCCCCCACTCGTTCGCCTCTGCACAGACCTCATCGTCAATAGTTTCTTCTGTAAATGTGACAGGACGACATGGCATGAGAGAATTGCATGATATCATTGCGAGGTACTGTCACAGGGACTGATACAACACATAACCGACAGATGTAATCATGATTGCTATGAAAATTATCATTCTTTACCTAAAGACGTACACCATGACCACAGGCTTTGAGTAAAACATTCCTGGTGAAAGTGAATGACCTCACATCTGATGATAGTCACTCATGACTGTTACAAATCAAATTATATAAATACAGTTTTGAGGGCCTGGTCTTCAAAACTGCCACCAAGCTCATGGTCTACAGGGTTGTAGTAATATCTGCCCTCCTGTATGGCTCAGAGACATGGACCATGTACAGCAGATACCTCAAGTCGCTGGAGAAATATCACCAACAATGTCTCCGCAAGATCCTACAAATCCCCTGGGAGGACAGGCGCATCAACATTGGCGTCCTCATTCAGGCTAACATCCCCAGCATTGAAGCACTGACCACACTTGATCAGCTTCGCTGGACAGACCACATAGTTCGCATGGCAGACACGAGACTCCCCAAGCACGTGCTCTACTCGGAGCTCCTTCACATCAAATGAGCCAAAGGTAGGCAGAGGAGATGTTCCAAGGATATCCTCAAAGCCTCCCTGATAAAGTGCGACATCCCCACTGACACCTGGGAGTCTCTAGCCCAAGACCGCCCTAAGTGGACGAAGTGCATCCGAGAGGGTGCTGAGCAGCTTGAGTCTCAACGCCGAGAGCATGCAGAAATCGAGCGCAGGCAGCGGAAAGAGTGTGAGGCAAACCTGTCCCACTCACCCCTTCTCTCAACGACTATCTGTCCCACCTGTGACGTCTGTGGCTCTCGTATTGGACTATTCAGCCACCAAAAAACTCACTTCAGCAGTGGAAGCAAGTCTTCCTCGATTGCGAGGGACTGCCTATGATGATGATGATAAATACATAAGTACAAGTAAATAAATGTAATACTTACTCTTGCGGATCCCACAAGGTTGTTCCATTGTTTGCGGCATTGGTTGCCCTCACGAACTTCGTTGATCGCTGACGAGACCACCTCTGCTATCTCGGTCCATATCCTCTGGTAGGCCTTTGGGATGGGCTTCCCTCGCCCTCCCTGTGTCAAATCACCCCTGCGTGACTTGACCTCCTACAGGAGGGAGGCATTTGCCTTGTCCGAGAACCTCTTGGCTCTTTTGCGCCCTCCAATGTGCTCCTCTCCCACCTCAGTGCTCTCTAGAGCATCAGTCTCCACAGTATGCTGTGATGCCTCCTCCTCTCCCTCCATTATAGGCCAAATTCAGGCAAATATGTGGCTGGTAACAGTTATTTTTGGTTTCCCTACTTGCTGTGAAGCTCTAAAGTCTCCCTCTTTCCTCCTAAAGCAGCCACACCACACCCAACCACGCCTTCAGTTCCTCTGAGCTCCCCCTCTCTCTGTCTCCTCTTCTGCGCATGTCATGATGACCCTTGACCTCCTGAATCGCAGGAATCAAGCATTGCCATGCCGTTGCTAAGGACGGCCACACTTTACGGCAGAAGATCAAAAAAATTCAACGCTACCGCTCATTTCATATCGCTCGCGGTATCGCCCATTTTCAAAAATGGAGACTAGGTGCTTTGAGAATGGACGAGAAGCTGGCGATCTTTTTGATCACCCACGCCGGAAATAACACCCATTTTTGGGCGATAAGCACAAAATTGGAGGTTCTAGCCCATGGTCCCCTAGTTTTAGTTTCCCTATGAGTGGAAATATCCTCTTTGCATCCACCTTGTCGAGCCCCCTCATTATCTTGTATGTTTCGATAAGATCACCTCTCATTCTTCTAAACTCCAATGATTATAGGCCCAACCTACTCAACCTATCTTCATAAGTCAACCCACTTATAGAAACATAGAAATTTACAGCGCAGAAGGAGGCCATCTCGGCCCATCGTGTCCGTGCCACCCGACAAAGAGCCGCACAGCCCTTGGTCAGCAACCCTGAAGGTTAACATAGAAAACATAGAAAATAGGTGCAGGAGTAGGCCATTCGGCCCTTCGAGCCTGTACTGCCATTCAATGAGTTCATGGCTGAACATTATATAAACCATGACAACATAACAACATATAAACCCATGAACAATGACGAAAAGACAAAGAGCATCCAGCCCAACCAGCCCGCCTCACACAACCGCGACACCCCTTATACTGAAACATTCTACACTCCACCCCAACCGGAGCCATATGATCTCCTGGGAGAGGCAAAAACCAGATAAAAACCCAAGCCAATTTAGGGAGAAAAAAATCTGGGAAAATTCCTCTCCGACCCATCCAGGCGATCGACACTAGTCCAGGAGATCACCCTGGCCTTATTCGATTCCCTGCAGTACTTACCATTATATCTGCGCCGTCCAACAAAAGATCATCTGGTCTAATCTCAATTACCAGCTCTAAGTCCGTAACCCTGCAGGTTACTGCACTTTAAGTGCCCATCCAACCATCTCTTAAAAGTGGTGAGGGTTTCTGCATTCAGCACTCTTCCAGGCAGCGAGTTCCAGATCCCCACAACCCTCTGTGTAAAGAAGCACCCCCTCAAATCTCCTTTAAACCTTCCACCAACCACCTTAAAACTATGCCCCCTCATTATAGACCCCTCCACCAATGGAAATAGACCCTTACTATCCACTATGTCCAGGCCTCTCAATATTTTGTACACCTCAATGAGGTCTCCTCTCAACCTCCTCTGTTCCAATGAGAATAAACCCAGCCTATCCAATCTGTCCTCATAACTAAGATTCTCCATTCCAGGCAGAATCCTAGTAAATCTCCTCTGCACCCTCTCTAGTTCAATCATGTCCTTCCTATAATACGGCGACCAGAACTGCACGCAGTACTCCAGCTAAGGCCTAACCAAAGTATTATACAATTTAAGCGTAACCTCTCTGCTCTTATATTCTATTCCTCGGCCAATAAAGGCAAGCATTCCGCATGCCTTCTTAATCACCTTATCCACCTGACCTGCTACATTCAGGGATCTGTGGACCAATGGTGGAGCTTTGGAGGCGTGGCCTATTCAGTTGGAGCTCTGTTGCTGTGGTGAGAGAAGGAGCTTGCTGCTGTTGCTCCTGCCTGGAAAGCCTGGAGTGAGCCCTGTGAAACAGCCCAGGAAGAGGAGGAAGGGGCTTTCTACAATTCCATTTCATCCAGAGGGAGAGGAGGAGAGCAGAAAATTCAACAACCTTTAATACTGCTGCAGAGAGTTGGAGAGAGGGGGAAAAAAGAACAACTATCCAGTGTGGAAGAAGGGAGAAACTTCATCAACCAAAGGTGGGTGTGTTTTGGTGCATTCCCCTAAAGACTTTGTTGTATCGGTGGGGGGAGGAAAGAAGACCATCTCGAGGGCCGGAACATCGCGGGGGGTGTATGTGTGTGGAAGTGTGTGTGGGGGTCTTGCTTACAGCTAGGCCCCACACACCACTGAAGCACCCCTCCCCCATTGCCTAGCCTGGGCTAGCTGGAGCTACCTGGCTGAAGTATTACTAATCACCCTATTTAACATCGTTGGGAGTGTGTGCCTAGGTGGCTCCAGCTGCCCCAGGTGAAGACATCTTCTCCCCCCACCCAAAGACCATTCTGCAAAGACTGTGTTTTTTGCCATCTGGGGAGTGCACCCCAAGAAACACCCACCCATCGCTGTGAGGGGAGACCTGCCCTCGCAGCTTCCCTCTTTCCCACCCCCCACCCTCTCTCTTTCTCTCTCTCTCTGTCTCTCCCCTCTCTCTGAGAGCCTTTCCTCCTAACTGTAAAACAATTAAGACAACTGAGCAGAGGGAGCAAGGCCCCTCCCCATTCATTAACTAGGGGAGAGGTGTGCCCCATTAAGAGCTCCCTCTGCTCAAAACACCAACGAGGCCAATTAAAGACCATTAAGGCCTGTGACTTTGGGGTGGGTGTAGCCCTTAAAGGGACCCCGTGATGGCGACCCCATCCACGCCGGTGGCAGGGCCAGCTAGGACACATGCGCCGGCGGCGTCCACATCCACAGCGCCTCCTGCGCCTCCTGCTGCCCTGCCACCATTCAGACTAATAACAAAAAAACACGGGGTCAAGAGCTACACTCATCCCACAATGAGCATTGAGGAGTGCGTGCGGGCGATGGCTGGGGTAGTCGGCCCCTCGGCCATTGTCGCGGCCTCCAAGATGTCTGGGAAGGCGGTGTTCTTCCTGGGGTCGGAGCGGGCCGTGTCCCTGGCCCTCGAAAAGAGGCTCACGGTGGGCGGGACGTTCCTGCCGGTGGATCCTCTCGAGGTCACCGCGCAGAGGGTCATCCTTTCAAACGTCCCGCCCTTTGTTCCCGCTGGGCTCCTCCTCCCTCACTACACCAACTGGGGGAGGTAAGGTCAGGGATCAACCCCATACCGCTCGGCCTCAGGGAGAACAGCCTGCGCCACGTGTTCTCCTTCTGCCGCCAGCTCTTTGTCCGGCTGGCGCGGGAGGAGACAACGGAGGGAAATTTTAATGTGGTGCACGAGGGGACTGCCTACCGCGTCTTCTGGACGTCGGACGGCGTGCGGTGCCATGCCTGTAGGGAGGTGGGGCACGTTCGCAAGAACTGCCCCGCCTCCAAGGCCGCCAAACCACCGAGGGCAGCCAAGGCTGGCGCCGCCGCCACCCCTCCCCCTAGTAGTGTCCGCGTGCCGGGAGCTGTGGGTGCGCGGGCATCGTCGGGGGCCTTTGTTTTCACGGCCTCCGGCGGGGGGGAGGGAGAGCATCCAATCGGAAGGAAGGCACGGAGGAAGGCGAAACATCTCGAGGCGGGTCCCCTCAGTGCGCCAGACTGTCTGATCACCGCGCTCAGCCCAACCCTGTCACCGGCGAGCGCGGGGTGCCCTGAGCCCGTGCCCGAGCTCTTGACCAATATCACAGAGGGGCTCGGGCGCGGGCAAGAAAAGAAAAAGGAGGAGGTGGAGCGGGAGGCCTGGCAGACATGGAGGTCTCCCTGCCTCCGCGCCCACCCAGGAACAAAAGGAGGCGCCACTCCAATGAGGCGGAGGGGGAACAACATCCCTCCGCGGAGGAGTCGGTGCCCGCCGCGTGTCCCGCGTCCCCTACCAGCGTCCCCAAACCGCGCTGTAGGCGAGAGGAGTCTGTCCCCGGGGAAGGTGAGACAGTCGAGGCTGCCCAGCCTCTGCCTCCCGGGGATGGCGTGGAAGATCTGCCTGCCGTGGGGGGCGTGGGGCCAGCAGAGGAATGCGATGCCGCCGGGTCGAGTGTCCCGGGGACTGAGGAGGGCGGGGCCGAAAAGGCCGAATCTGAGCCCGCCCAGCTATTAACCAACTTCCCCCGGGAGTCGCTCGACCCGGCGGAAATTGAAAATGCTAATAATTTTACAGAACATTCACACGCTGGGCCGGGGGGTGGCGGCGGGGAGGAGGAAGAACAACACCCTCGCCCCCTACTTTGGAGCTGGGGTACTTGGAGGACCTGGAACATTTCTTTGACCACGTCTCTCCGCGTTCCCCGGCTCCTGGGGTGGAGGAGGAACCCCTTCCGCTGTCACTTCCTGACCCAGCACCGCTTTTAAAAGAGCCCAGTGGGGACTCCTCTGCCGACGATCCTGGGGGTGGGATTGGGGCACAGCCAGGGCCGGATGGAGCGGCCGGGCCGTTTGCCGTACCTCGTGCGGTCGACGGGCCGGCTGCTGGCGGCGACCTCCTGGAGGGGGACGGGGACTCGGTGGGGGACTCGGGTGAAGATCTCGAGTCCATCGCCAATGAGGCAGTGGATCTCCTCGTGCCCGCCACTGAGTCCCCCCTCATTCCTGCAAAGGAACTCCGGGACTTTTTGGTCGAGAGCCAGGGTCACCGCAACCGAGCCCATCTGGCCCTGGAAAGATGGTCCGAGCCGGGGCTGCTCATCGCGTCCGTCCGCGCCGCCGCTAAAACCATGGCCGCAGGCGAGCCCTTATCAAAGGCGCAAGGCCTTGAGCTGTGCCGGCTCAAAAGGTTCCTCGCTGGGCTGCTGAAGGAGTGGAGGTCAACAAACGACTCCACTCCCCCCCCACAATAGGTTAGGTAGAGGTTGCACTATGCTTTTGCCATGAAGATAACCATAGCCAGCCTCAACATCAACGGCGGCAGAGGGGCACACCTTAGATTTAACAATTTTTCGCTCCTGCGGGAGGGGAAATATGCGGTGTGCTTCCTGCAAGAACCCCACACCGTTCCGTGAGACGAAGCCACGTGGCTCCTGGAATGGCAAGGAGAGGTCCGCATGAGCCACCTCACTCTCACTACCACTTCTTGTGGGATGGCCATCTTGTTGGCCCCGCATTTTCAGCCGGAGATCTTGGGGGTCGAGGAGCCCGTGCCAGGCCGCTTGCTGCACGTCACGGTTCGCCTGGGGGACGTGCCGCTCCATCTCGTGAACGTGTACGCCCCTCAGCCCGGACCGCAGCAAATGCGTTTCTTCGAAGAGGTGTCCGCTCTTCTTGGCTCCGTCGACGTCGGCGACTGCATTGTCCTCGGGGGGGATTTTAATTGCACCCTCGAGGCGAGGGACCGCTCCAGTGCCCCGGCGATGGAGAAGTTGAGGGACCTGGTCAGGTCCTGCGACTTGGTGGACGTCTGGCGAAATCTCCATCCCGACTCCAGCGTCTTTACTTGGGTGAGGCCTGGAGTAGGATGGTCCAGAGTCGACCGCCTTTACGTGTCTCGGGCGTACGTTTCCTGCGTCCCGGCGGCCTCCATGCGGCCGGTGCTGTGTTCGGACCACCACCTGGTGTGGGCGGAGCTCGCTTCGCTCCGCGCGAGGATGGGGTCTGCGTACTGGCATTTTAACAACCGGCTGCTGGAGGACGTGCGGTTCCAGGACTCGTTCCGTCGTTTCTGGGCAAACTGGAGAAGGAAGCAGGGGGGCTTCCCCTCCTTGAGGCTATGGTGAGACGTGGGCAAGGCTCACGTCCGCGTCTTCTGTCAAGAGTACGCGAGGGGGTCGACCAAGAGGCGGGCGGCCAGGGTCGGGCGCCTAGAAAAAGAGCTGCTCGAACGGGAGTCCCGTCTCGGTCAAGTCGTCGAGGACCCGGCCCTGTGGATGGTGTACGAAGCGAAGAAGGCGCGCTGAAGGACCTGCAGCTCGTCGGGTCCCGAGGCGCGTTCGTGAGGTCGCGGATCCGGTTCCTGCGGGATCTGGACCGCGGCTCCCCCTTCTTCTACTCGCTGGAAAAAAGACAGAGTGTCCGTAAGCAGCTCTTGACGCTGCTGGCCGACGACGGCTCTCTCGTCTCGGATCTGGAGGGCGTCAACAACAGGGCCCGTGAATATTACGGGGCTCTGTTCTCTCCGGAGCCGTCCAGCGAGGAAGCGCGTAGAGTTTTGTGGGAGGACGTGCCGAAGGTCGGCCCGGAGGGCGCCGAAAATCTGGAAGCTCCGCTAAGCCTGGCGGAGCTGACCGGCGCCCTCGCCCGGCTCTCGAGGGGAAAAGGCCCAGGGCTGGACGGGCTGACCGTGGAGTTCCACAGGGCGTTCTGGGACATCCTGGGGTGCGACTATGCGCGGGTCCTGGGAGAAAGTCTGGCGACCGGGGAGATGCCCCTCTGTTGGCACAGGGCAGTCATCGTTCTGCTGCCTAAGAAGGGCGATCTCCGCCTCCTTAAGAACTGGCGCCCGGTCTCCCTCCTCAGCATGGACTACAAAATCTTCGCCAGGGCGATGTCTGCTCGCCTTGGCGCCGTGCTGGACCACATGATCCACCCCGACCAGTCCTACACGGTCCCGGGCCGGACAATCCACGATAACATCCATCTGGTCCGGGACCTCATCCATCATTCCCAGGAGGCTGGTCTGTCGGTCGCCTTCCTATCTCTCGACCAAGAGAAGGCGTTCGACAGGGTGGATCACGACTATCTGTTCGGAACTCTGCGCGCTTTCGGGCTCGGGACGCATTTCGTCGCACGGATCCGACTTTTGTACGCCGCCGCGGAGTGTCTGATAAAGGTTAACGGGTCCTTGACGGCGCCCCTTCGCTTTGGGAGAGGGGTGCGCCAGGGATGCCCCATGTCCGGCCAGTTATATGCCATCTGCATGGAGCCTATCCTGCGCCTCCTGCGGACAAGGTTGACGGGACTGGCTCTGCAAGGGCCGGGCGTGGAGGTCGTCCTCTCGGCTTACACCGATGACGTGCTCCTCGCGGTAGAGGATCCCGCTGACCTGCAGAGGATGCGTGAGTGCCAGGAGATTTACTCGGCCGCATCCTCTTCCAGGATCAACTGGGAGAAATGTTCCGGACTCCTGGTGTGTCAGTGGCGGGTGGACTCCCTGCCGAAGGAGCTCAGGCCTTTTGCCTGGAGCACGACCCATCTCCTCTATCTGGGAGTCTACCTTAGCCCCGACGAGGAAGCCTGGCCGGCGAACTGGCAAGAGCTGGAGGCCAAGGTCGCCGCTCGCCTAGGGCACTGGACAGGACTGCTCCGAGTGCTGTCCTACAGGGGTCGAGCGCTAGTCATAAACCAGCTGGTGGCCGCCATGTTGTGGTACCGGCTGGTCACTTTGACCCCTCCCCCAGCGTTTGTCACCAAGATACAGAAGAAGCTGGTGGACTTCTTCTGGAACAACAGGAAGCACTGGGTCTTTGCCACAGTCTTGAGTCTCCCGCTTGGGGAGGGTGGTCAGTCGTTGGTGTGCGTCAGCACCCAGCTCGCGACTTTCCGTCTTCAGACCCTGCAGAGATACCTTTACGTCGAGCCCCCTCCCAGGTGGCGTGCTCTGACGACGTATTTCTTCCGCCAGCAGCACGGCCTCAACTACGACATGCAGCTCCTGTTTGTGAGCTTGGGGGGGCGTCAGGACCGCCTTCCAGGAGCTGCCTGTCTTTTACAAGGAACTCACCAGGGTCCGGAACAAAGTCTCCACCAAGCGCAGCTCTCCATCGGCTGGAGTGGTGGCTGTCCTGCAGGAGCCGCTGCTCGGGAATCCGTACCTCCACGACCGAGATTTTAGGTGGCGGTCGGACGAGAGGGCTGTGGCTGGTGAGGTGACCAGGGTCAGGGACCTGCTCGATGGCGGAGGAGCTGGCTGGATGGCGTCAGACACGCTGGCGCGGCGCCTAAATTCCGCCAACGGCCGCCGCGCGGCCGATGCCATCGAGTCGCTAAAAACAGCTCTGGGCCCTGACTCCGTTAGGTGCATCGAGGAGGCTCAAGCACGTGGGGAAATCCCGTCCAAACTGACCCGCGTCCGGACGGAATTCCTCATCGGCGCCAAACCCCGGAACATCCCTCGGGAGCCGGCGCCTCACAACTTGAGCCGCCTCAAGGAAATCCCCTCCGTGCCTTTCAGTTCCGCGCGGAGTGGTTTCCTGTACGGGCTGCTCCTGCACACTCTCAACTTTGCCATCCTCGCCTGCCGTCCGGACACGCCATGGCGTACCATTTTGCCGTCCGGAGGAGGCGGGGTTCCCCGATGGAGGGCACTCTACGCAGGGGTCCTCCCACTATTCGTCGGGGACTTGGCCTGGAGGGTGGTACACGGAGCAATCCCGGGCAATAAATTTTTAAGCCGGTTCACGGGCTCCCAGGCCGCCTGCAATTTCTGCGGTCTGGAAGAGTCCGTGTTCCATGTTTTTATGGAATGCACGAGGTTGCAGCCCCTGTTTTATTATTTAAAGGGGCTGCTCCTGAAATTCTGGCTGCACTTCAGTCCCACACTCCTGATCTTTGGGCACCCTGTGCGGAGGGGAGCGGGTAGGTCCGAGGGCCTCCTCGTAGGACTGCTCCTGGGCACGGCCAAGGGTGCCATTAGCCGGTCCAGGCAGCGGGCGGTCGAGGGGGTCGTTCAGCCTGACTGCCTGCCACTCTTACGCGCGTACATCCGCACCAGGGTGTCCCTGGAGATGGAGCACGCGGTGTCCACCGGTACACTCGCGGCCTTCCGCGCCGGAGGGACTGGAGTGCATCATCACCCCCGGCAACCAAATTTTAATTTGATTTTATGTTTTAAAGTTTAATTTGTTTTAATTGCCGGTGTTTTTAGTGTCCCCCTCCTCTTTTATAGGGGGCACTTGGAGGAAAAAAAATAAGATTTTAGTGCCCCAAAAAAAAAACTTTAAAAAAAACCCCCAAGAAAACACCAAAAAAAAGGTCCTTGGAAATGTTTGGTGCGCCCCACAGATCGGGGGGACACGATTTAATGATTCAATGTTTTAATTTTCTCCCAAAAAAGACTTCTGTGGACCAATGGTGGAGCTTTGGAGGCGTGGCCTATTCAGTTGGAACTCTGTTGCTGTGAGAGAAGGAACTTGCTGCTGTTGCTCAAGCCTGGAAAGCACGTTGTGAGCCCTGTGAAACAGCCCAGGAAGAGGAGGAAGGGGCTTTCTACAATTCCAATTCATCGAGAGGGAGAGGAGGAGAGCGGAAAATTCAACAACCTTTCATACTGCTGCAGAGAGTTGGAGACCATCTACAAAGACTGTTTCCATCATCTGGGGAGTGCACCCCAAGAAAAACACTCACCCATCGCTGAGAGGGGAGACCTGCCCTCACAGCTTCCCTCTTTCCCAACCCCCACGCTCTCTCTTTCTCTCTCTCTCTCTCTGTCTCTCCCCTCTCTCTCTGAGAGCCCCTTTCCTCCTAATTGAAAAACCAATTAAGACAACTGAGCAGAGGGAGCAAGGCCCCTCCCCAATTGTCAACTAGGGGAGAGGTGTGCCTCTTTTAGAGCTCCCTCTGTTCAAACACCGACGAGGCTATTTAAGACCATTAAGGCCTGTGACTTTGGGGTGGGTGTAGCCCTTAAAGGGACCCCGTGATTGGGACCCCATCCAAGCCGGTGGCAGGGCCAGCAAAGACATATGGGCAGGGGGCGTCCACATCCACGGCGCCTCCTGCTGCCCTGCCACCTTTCAGACTCATAACAAAAAAACACGGGGTCAAGAGCTACACTCACCCCACAATGAGATTCGAGGAGTGCGTGTGGGCGATGGCTGGGGTAGTCGGCCCCTCGGCCATTGTCGCAGCCTCCAAGATGTCTGGGAAGGCCGTATTCTTCCTGGGGTCGGAGCGGGCGGTGTCCCTGGCCCTTGAAAAGGGGCTCACGGTGGGCGGGACGTACCTGCCGGTGGACCCTCTCGAGGCCACCGTGCAGAGGGTCATCCTTTCTAACGTCCCGCCCTTTGTTCCCGCTGAGCTCCTCCTCCCTCACCGACACCAACTGGGGGAGGTAAGGTCGGGGATCAACCCCATACCGCTCGGCATCAGGGAGAGCAGCCTGCGCCACGTGTTCTCCTTCTGCCGCCAGATCTTTGTCCGGCTGGCACGGGAGGAGACGACGGAGGGATCATTTAATGTGGTGCACGAGGGGACTGCCTACCGCATCTTCTGGACGTCGGACGGCGTGCGGTGCCATGGCTGTAGGGAGGTGGGGCATGTTCGCAAGAACTGCCCCGCCTCCAAGGCCGCCAAACCACCGAGGGCGGTCAAGGCTGGCGCCGCTGCCACCCCTCCCCCTAGTAGAGTCCGCGTTCCGGGAGCCGTAGGTGCGCGGGCATCGTCGGGGGCCTTTGTTTTCACGGCCTCTGGCGGGGGGGTGGGAGAGCGTCCGATCGGAAAGAAGGCGCGGAGGAAGGCGAAACATCTCGAGACGGGTCCCCCTCAGTGCGCCAGACAATTTGATCACCGCGCTCAGCCCAACCCTGTCACCGGCGAGCGCGGGGTGCCCTGAGCCCGTGCCCGAGCCCTTGACCAATATCACAGAGGGGCTCGGGCGCGGGCAAGATAAGAAAAAGGGGGGAGTGGAGCGGGAGGCCTCGGCAGACATGGAGGTCTCTCTGCCTCCACGTCCCCCCAGGAACAAAAGGAGGCACCGCTCCAATGAGGCGGAGGGGGAACAACATCCCTCCGCGGAGGAGTCGGTGCCCGCCGCGTGTACCGCGTCCTCCACCAGCGCCCCCAAACTGCGCCGTAGGCGAGAGGAGTCTATCCCCGGGGAGTGTGAGACTGTCGAGGCTGCCCAGCCTCTGCCTCGCGGGGATGGCGTGCAAGATCTGCCTGTCATGGGGGGTGTGGGGCCAGCGGAGGAATGCGTAGCCGCCGGGTCGAGCGTCCCGGGGACTGAGGCGGGCGGGGCCGAAAAGGCTGAACTTGAGCCCGCCCAGCTATTAACCAACTTCCCCCGGGAGTCGCTCGGCCCGGAAGAAACAAAATATGTTAACAATTTTAATGATTCTGTACACGCTGGGCCGGGGGGTGGCGGCGGGGAGGGGGAAGAACAACAACACTCGCCCCCTACTTTTTAGCTGGGGTACTTGGAGGACCTGGAGAATTTCTTTGGCCGGGTCTCTCCGTGTTCCCCGGCTCCTGGGGCGGAGGAGGAACCCCTTCCGCTGTCGCTTCCTCAACCAGCACGGCTTTTAAAAGAGCCCAGTGGGGACTCCTCTGCCGACGATCCTGGGGGTGGGATCGGGGCGGTCAACGGGCCGGCTGCTGGCGGCGACCTCCCGGAGGGGGACGGGGCCTCGATGGGGGACGAGGGAGAAGATCTCGAGTCCATCGCCAGTGAGGCGGTGGATCTCCTCGTGCCCGTCGCTGAGTCCCCCCTCATTCCTGCAAAGGAACTCCGGGACTTTTTGGTCCAGAGCCAGGGTCGCCGCAACCGAGCCCATCTGGCCTTGGAAAGATGGTCCGAGCCGAGGCTGCTCGTCGCGTCCGTCCGCGCCGCTGCTAAAACCATGGCCGCGGGCGGGCCCTTATCAAAGGCGCAAGGCTGCTGAAGGAGTGGAGGTCAACAAACGACTCCACTCCCCCCCCCCCCACAATAGGTTAGGTAGAGGTTGCACTATGCTTTTGTCATGAAGATAACCATAGCCAGCCTCAACATCAACGGCAGCAGAGAGGCACGCTGTAGATTTAACAATTTTTCGCTCCTGCAGGAGGGGAAATATGCGGTGTGCTTCCTGCAAGAAACCCACATCGTTCCGGGAGACGAAGCCACGTGGCTCCTGGAATGGCAAGGAGAGGTCCGCATGAGCCACCTCACTACCACTTCTTGTGGGGTGGCCATCTTGTTGGCCCCGCATTTTCAGCCGGAGATCTTGGGGGTCGAGGAGCCCGTGCCAGGCCGCTTGCTGCACGTCACGGTTCGCCTGGGGGACGTGCCGCTCCATCTCGTGAACGTGTACGCCCCTCAGCCCGGCCCGCAGCAAACGCGCTTCTTCGAAGAAGTGTCCGCTCTTCTTGGCTCCGTCGACGTCGGTGACTGCAATGTCCTCGGGGGGGATTTTAACTGCACCCTCGAGGCGAGGGACCGCTCCGGTGCCCCGCAGAGCATGACGGCGATGGAGAAGTTGAGGGAACTGGTCGGGTCCTTCGACTTGGTGGACGTCTGGCGAAATCTCCATCCCGACTCCAGCGCCTTTACTTGGGTGAGGCCTGGAGTAGGATGGTCCAGAGTCGACCGCCTTTACGTGTCTCGGGCGTACGTTTCCTGCGTCCCAGCGGCCTCCATGCGGCCGGTGCCGTGTTCGGACCACCACCTGGTGTGGGCGGAGCTCGCTTCGCTCCGCTCGATGACGGGGTCCGCGTACTGGCACTTTAACAACCGGCTGCTGGAGGACGTGCGGTTCCAGGACGTGTTCCGTCGTTTCTGGGCCGACTGGAGAAGGAAGCAGGGGGGCTTCCCCTCCTTGAGGCTATGGTGGGACGTGGGCAAGGCTAACGTCCGCGTCTTCTGTCAAGAGTACGCGAGGGGGTCGACCAAGAGGCGGGCGGCCAGGGTCGGGCGCCTAGAAAAAGAGGTGCTCGACCTGGAGTCCCGTCTCGGTCAAGTCGTCGAGGACCCGGCCCTGCGGATGGTGTACGAAGTGAAGAAGGCCGCGCTGAAGGACCTGCAGCTCGTCGGGTCCCGAGGCGCGTTCGTGAGGTCGCGGATCCGGTTCCTGCGCGATCTGGACCGTGGCTCCCCATTCTTCTACTCGCTGGAAAAAAGACAGAGTGTCCGTAAGCAGCTCTTGACGCTGCTGGCCGACGACGGCTCTCTCGTCTCGGATCCGGAGGGCGTCAACAACAGGGCCCGTGAATATTACGGGGCTCTGTTCTCTCCGGATCCGTCCAGCGAGGAAGCGCGTAGAGTTCTGTGGGAGGACGTGCCGAAGGTCGGCCCGGAGGGCGCCGAAAATCTGGAAGCTCCGCTAAGCCTGGCGAAGTTGACCGGCGCCCTCGCCCGGCTCACGAGGGGAAAAGCCCCGGGGCTGGACGGGCTGACTGTGGAGTTCCACAGGGCGTTCTGGGACGTCCTGGGGGGGCGACTACGCGCGGGTCCTGGGGGAAAGTCTGGCGACCGGGGAGATGCCCCTCTCTTGGCGCAGGGCAGTCATCGTCCTGCTGCCTAAGAAGGGCGATCTCCGCCCCCTTAAGTACTGGCGCCCGGTCTCCCTCCTCAGCATGGACTACAAAATCTTCGCCAGGGCGATGTCTGCTCGCCTTGGTGCCGTGCTAGACCACATGATCCACCCCGACCAGTCCTACACGGTCCCGGGCCGGACAATCCACGATAACATCCATCTGGTCCGGGACCTCATCCATCACTCCCAGGAGGCTGGTCTGTCGGTCGCCTTCCTATCTCTCGACCAAGAGAAGGCGTTCGACAGGGTGGATCACGACTATCTGCTCGGAACTCTGCGCGCTTTCGGGTTCGGGACGCATTTCGGCGCCTGGATCCGACTTTTGTACGCCGCCGCGGAGTGTCTGATAAAGGTTAACGGGTCCTTGATGGCGCCCCTTTGCTTTGGGAGAGGGGTGCGCCAGGGATGCCCCATGTCCGGCCAGTTATATGCCATCTGCGTGGAGCCTTTCCTGCGCCTCCTGCGAACGTGGTTGACGGGACTGGCTCTGCAAGGGCCGGGCGTGGAGGTCGTCCTCTCGGCTTACGCCGATGACGTGCTCCTCGCGGTAGAGGATCCCGCTGACCTGCGGAGGATGCGTGAGTGCCAGGAGATTTACTCGGCCGCATCCTCTGCCAGGATCAACTGGGAGAAATGTTCCGGACTCCTGGTGGGTCAGTGGCGGGTGGACTCCCTGCCGGAGGAGCTCATGCCTTTTGCCTGGAGCACGACCCATCTCCTCTATCTGGGAGTCGACCTTAGCCCCGACGAGGAAGCCTGGCCGGCGAACTGGCAGGAGCTGGAGGCCAAGGTCGCCGCTCGCCTAGGGCGCTGGACAGGACTGCTCCGAGTGCTGTCCTACAGGGGTCGAGCGCTAGTCATAAACCAGCTGGTGGCCGCCATGTTGTGGTACCGTCTGGTCACTTTGACCCCTCACCCTGCGTTTGTCACCAAGATACAGAAGAAGCTGGTGGACTTCTTCTGGAACAACAGGAAGCACTGGATCTCTGCCGCGGTCTTGAGTCTCCCGCTTGGGGAGGGTGGTCAGTCGTTGGTGTGTGTCAGCACCCAGCTCGCGACTTTCCGTCTTCAGACCCTGCAGAGCTACCTTTACGTCGAGCTCCCTCCTAGGTGGCGTGCTCTGGCGACGTACTTCTTCCGCCAGCAGCACGGCCTCAACTACGACACGGAGCTCCTGTTTATGAGCTTAAGGGGGCGTCAGGACCGCCTTCCAGGAGCCGCCTGTCTTTTACAAGGAACTCACCAGGGTCTGGAACAAAGTCTCCACCAAGCGCAGCTCTCCACCGGCTGGAGTGGCGGCTGTCCTGCAGGAGCCGCTGCTCGGGAATCCGTACCTCCACGACCAGGTTTTAGGTGGCGGTCGGACGAGAGGGCTGTGGCTGGTGAGGTGACCAGGGTCAGGGACCTGCTCGATGGCAGAGGAGCGGGCTGGATGGCGCCAGATACGCTGGTGCAGCGCCTAAATACTGCCAACGTCCGCTGCGCGGCCGATGCCATCGAGTCGCTAAAAACAGCTTTGGGCCCTGACTCTGTTAGGTGCATCATGGAGGCTCAAGCACGTGGGGAAATCCCGTCCGAACTGACACCCGTCCGGACGGAATTCCTCATCGGCGCCAAACCCCGGAACCTCCCTCGGGAGCCGACGCCTCACAACTTGAGTCGCCTCGAGGAAATCCCTTCTGTGCCTTTCAGTTCCGCGCGGAGGGGTTTCCTGTACGGGCTGCTCCTGCACACTCTCAACTTTGCCATCCTCGCCTGCCGTCCGGATACGCCATGGCATACCATCTTGCCATTCGGAGGAGGCGGGGGTCACCGATTTATCGGGGACTTGGCCTGGAGGGTGGTGCACGGAGCAGTGCCGTGCAATAAATTTTTAAGCCGGTTCACGGGCTTCCAGGCCGGCTGCAATTTCTGCGGTCTGAAAGAGTCCGTGTTCCATGTTTTTATTGAGTGCACGAGGTTGCAGCCCCTGTTCTGTTATTTAAAGGGACTGCTCCTGAAATTCTGGCTGCACTTCAGTCCCACACTCCTGATCTTTGGGCACCCAGTGCGGAGGGGAGCGGGTAGGTCCAAGGGCCTCCTCGTAGGACTCTTCCTGGGCATGGCCAAGGGTGCTATCAGCAGGTCCAAGCAGCGGGCGGTCGAGGGGTTCGTTCAACCTGACTGTCTGCCTCTCTTCCGCGCGTACATCCTTGGAGATGGAGCACGCGGTGTCCACCGGTACGCTCGCGGCCTTCCGCGAGAGGTGGGCACCGGAGGGACTGGAGTGCATTATTACCCCCAGCAACTAAATTTTTATTTGATTTTATGTTTTAAAGTTTAATTTGTTTTAATTGCCGGTGTTTTTAGTGTCCCCCTCCCCTTTTATAGGGGTCATTTGGAGAAAAAAAAATTTGATATTAGTGCCCAAAAAAACTTTAAAAAAAGACAAAAACACAAAAAAACCACCAAAAAAAGGGGCCTTGTAAATGTTTGGTGTGCCCCCCAGATCGGGGGGACACGATTTAAGGATTAATGTTTTAGTTTCCTCCCAAAAGAGTATTGTGGACCAATGGTGGAGCTTTGGAGGTGTCGCCTGATCAGTTGGAGCTGTGCTGCTGTGAGTGAAGGAACTCCCTGCTGTTGCTCCTGTCTGGAAGGCCTTGAGTGAAACAGCCCAGGAAGAGGAGGAATGGGCTTTCTACAATTGCAATACATCCAGAGGGAGAGGAGGAGAGCGGAAAACTCAACAACCTTTAATACTGCTGCAGAGAGTTAGAGAGAGGGGGAAAAAAGAACAACTATCCAGTGTGGAAGGAGGGAGAAACTTCATCAACCAAAGGTGGGTGTGTTTTGGTGCATTCCCCTAAAGACTTTATTGTATCGGTGGGGGGAGGAAAGAAGACTTGCTAGAGGGCCGGAACATCGCGGGGGGTGTGTGTGTGTGGAAGTGTGTGTGGGGGTCTTGCTTACAGCTAGGCCCCACACACCACTGAAGCACCCCTCCCCCATTGCCTAGCCTGGGATAGCTGGAGCTACCTGTCTGAAGAACTATTAATCACCTATTTAACATCGTTGGGAGTGTGTGCCTGGGTGGCTCCAGCTGTCCCAGGTGAAGACATCTTCTCCCCCCACCGAAGACCATCTACAAAGACTGTGTTTGTTTTTCCATCATCTGGGGAGTGCACCCCAAGAAAAACACCCACCCATCGCTGTGAGGGGAGACCTGCCCTCACAGCTTCCCTCTTTCCCACCCCCCACCCTCTCTCTTTCTCTCTCTCTATGTCTCTCCCCTCTCTCTCTGAGAGCCCCTTTCCTCCTAATTGAAAAACCAATTAAGACAACTGAGCAGAGGGAGCAAGGCCCCTCTCCAATTGTCAACTAGGGGAGAGGTGTGCCTCTTTTAGAGCTCCCTCTGTTCAAACACCGAGGCCATTTAAGACCATTAAGGCCTGTGACTTTGGGGTGGGTGTGGCCCTTAAAGGGACCCCGTGATGGCGACCCCATCCACGCCGGTGACAGGGCCAGCAAAGACATATGCGCAGGCGGCGTCCACATCCACAGCGCCTCCTGCTGCCCTGCCACCTTTCAGACTAATAACAAAGAAACACGGGGTCAAGAGCTACACTCACCCCACAATGAGCATTGAGGAGTGCGTGCGGGCGATGGCTGGGGTAGTCGGCCCCTCGGCCATTGTCGCAGCCTCCAAGATGTCTGGGAAGGCGGTGTTCTTCCTGGGGACGGAGCGGGCGGTGTCCCCGGCCCTTGAAAAGGGGCTCACGGTGGGCGGGACGTTCCTGCCAGTGGACCCTCTCGAGGCCACCGCGCAGAGGGTCATCCTTTCAAACGTCCCGCCCTTTGTTCCCGCTGAGCTCCTCCTCCCTCACCGACACCAACTGGGGGAGGTAAGGTCAGGGATCAATCCCATACCGCTCGGCCTCAGGGAGACCAGCCTGCGTCACGTGTTCTCCTTCCGCCGCCAGCTCTTTGTCCGGCTGGCGCAGGAGGAGACGACAGAGGGATCATTTAATGTGGTGCACGAGGGGACTGCCTACCGCGTCTTCTAGACGTCGGACGGCGTGCGGTGCCATGCCTGTAGGGAGGTGGGGCAGGTTCGTAAGAACTGCCCCGCCTCCAAGGCCGCCAAACCACCGAAGGTGGCCAAGGCTGGCGCCGCCGCCACCCCTCCCCCTAGTAGCGTCCACGTGCCGGGAGCTGTGGGTGCGCGGGCATCGTCGGGGGTCTTTGTTTTCAGGGCCTCTGGCGGGGGGGGAGGGAGAACGTCCGATTGGAAAGAAGGCGCAGAGGAAGGCGAAACATCTCGAGGCGGGTCCCCTCAGTGCGCCAGACAATTTGATCACCGCGCTCAGCCCAACCTTGTCACCGGCGAGCGCGGGGTGCCCTGAGCCCGTGCCCGAGCCCTTGACCAATATCACAGAGGGGCTCGGGCGCGGGCAAGGTAAGAAAAAGGGGGGAGTGGAGCGGGAGACCTCGGCAGACATGGAGGTCTCCCTGCCTCCGCGCCCCCCCAGGAACAAAAAGAGGCGCCGCTCCAATGAGGCGGAGGGGGAACAATATCCCTCCGCGGAGAAGTCGGTGCCCGCCGTGTCCCCCGCGTCCACCACCAGCGCCCCCAAACTGCGCCGTAGGCGAGAGGAGTCTGTCCCTGGGGAGGGTGAGACAGTCGAGGCTGCCCAGCCTCTGCCTCCCAGGGATGACGTGGAAGATCTGCCTGCAGCGGAGGAATGCGTAGCCGCCGGGTCGAGCGTCCCGGGGACTGAGGAGGGCGGGGCCGAAAAGGCCGCACCTGAGCCCGCCCAGCTATTAACCAACTTCCCCCGGGAGTCGCTCGACCCGGAAGAAACAAAAAATGTTAACAATTTTAATGATTCTGTACACGCTGGGCCGGGGGGTGGCGGCGGGGAGGGGGAAGAACAACACCCTCGCCCCCTACTTTGGAGCTGGGGTACTTGGAGGACCTGGAACATTTCTTTGACCAGGTTTCTCCGCGTTCCCTGGCTCCTGGGGTGGAGGAGGAAGCCCTTCCGCTGTCGCTTCCTGACCCAGCACCGCTTTTAAAAGAGCCCAGTGGGGACTCCTCTGCCGACGATCCTGGGGGTGGGATCGGGGCACAGCCAGGGTCGGATGGAGCGGCCGGGCCGTTTGCCGTACCTCGTGCGGTCGATGGGCCGGCTGCTGGCGGCGACCTCCCGGAGGGGGACGGGGACTCGGTGGGGGATGAGGGAGAAGATCTAGAGTCCATCGCCAGTGAGGCAGTGGATCTCCTCGTGCCCGTCGCTGAGTCCCCCCTGATTCCTGCAAAGGAACTCCGGGACTTTTTGGTCCAGAGCCAGGGTCGCCGCCACCGAACTTATCTGGCCCTGGAAAGATGGTCTGAGCCGGGGCTGCTCGTCGCGTCCGTCCGCGCCGCCGCTAAAACCATGGCCGAGGGCGGGCCCTTATCAAAGGCGCAAGGCCTTGAGCTGCGCCGGCTCAAAAGGTTCCTCGCTGGCTGCTGAGGGAGTGGAGGTCAACAAACGACTCGACTCCCCCCTCCCACAATAGGTTAGGTAGAGGTTGCACTATGCTTTTGTCATGAAGATAACCATAGCCAGCCTCAACATCAACGGCGGCAGAGAGGCACGCCGTAGATTTTACAATTTTTCGCTCCTGCGGGAAGGGATATATGCGGTGTGCTTCCTGCAAGAAACCCACACCGTTCCGGGAGACGAAGCCACGTGGCTCCTGGAATGGCAAGGAGAGGTCCGCATGAGCCACCTCACCGCCACTTCTTGTGGGATGGCCATCTTGTTGGCCCCGCATTTTCAGCCGGAGACCTTGGGGGTCGAGGAGCCCGTGCCAGGAAACTTTCTGCACATCACGGTTCACCTGGGGGACGTGCCACTCCATCTCGTGAACGTGTACGCCCCTCAGCCCGGCCCGCAGCAAACGCGCTTCTTCGAAGAAGTGTCCGCTCTTCTTGGCTCCATCGACGTCGGCGACTGCATTGTCCTCGGGGGGGATTTTAACTGCACCCTCGAGGCGAGGGACCGCTCCGGTGCCCCGCAGTGCATGACGGCGATGGAGAAGTTGAGGGACCTGGTCGGGTCCTTCGACTTGGTGGACATCTGGCGAAATCTCCATCCCGACTCCAGCGCCTTTACTTGGGTGAGGCCTGGAGTAGGATGGTCCAGATTTGACCGCCTTTACGTGTCTCGGGCGTACGTTTCCTGCGTCCCGGCGGCCTCCATGCGGCCGGTGCCGTGTTCGGACCATCACCTGGTGTGGGCGGAGCTCGCTCCGCTCCGCGTGATGATGGGGTCCGCGTACTGGCATTTTAACAACCAGCTGCTGGAGGACGTGTGGTTCCAGGACTCGTTCCGTCGATTCTGGTCCGACTGGAGAAGGAAGCAGGGGGGTTCCCCTCCTTGAAGCTATGGTGGGACGTGGGCAAAGCTCACGTCCGCGTCTTCTGTCAAGAGTACGCGAGGGGGTCGACCAAGAGGCCAGGGTCGGGCGCCGAGACAAAGAGGTGCTCGACCTGGAGTCCCGTCTCGGTCAAGTCGTCGAGGACCCGGCCCTGCGGACGGTGTACGAAGCGAAGAAGGCCGCGTTGAAGGACCTGGAGCTCGTCGGGTCACGAGGCGCATTCGTGAGGTCGCGGATCTGGTTCCTGCGGGATCTGGACCGCGGCTCCCCCTTCTTCTACTCGCTGGAAAAATGACAGAATGTCCGTAAGCAGGTCTTGACGCTGCTGGCCGACGACGGCTCTCTCCGTCTCGGATCCGGAGGGTGTCAACAACAGGGCCCGTGAATATTATGGGGCTCTGTTCTCTCCGGAGCCGTCCAGCGAGGAAGCGCGTAGAGTTTTGTGGGAGAACCTGCCGAAGGTCAGCCCGGAGGGCGCCGAAAATCTGGAAGCTCCGCTAAGCCTGGCGGAGCTGACCGGTGCCCTCGACCGGCTCTCGAGGGGAAAAGCCCCGGGGCTGGACGGGCTGACCGTGGAGTTCCACAGGACGTTCTGGGACGTCCTGGGGGGCGACTACGCGCGGGTCCTGGGGGAAAGTCTGGCGACCGGGGAGATGCCCCCCTCTTGGCGCAGGGCAGTCATCGTCCTGCTGCCTAAGAAGGGCGATCTCCGCCTCCTTAAGAACTGGCGCCCGGTCTCCCTCCTCAGCACGGACTACAAAATCTTCGCCAGGGCGATGTCTGCTCGCCTTGGCGCCGTGCTGGACCACATGATCCACCCCGACCAGTCCTATACGGTCCCGGGCCGGACAATCCACGATAACATCCATCTGGTCCGGGACCTCATCCATCATTCCCAGGAGGCTGGTCTGTCGGTCGCCTTCCTATCTCTCGACCAAGAGAAGGCGTTCGACAGGGTGGACCATGACTATCTGTTCGGAACTCTGCGCGCTTTCGGGTTCAGGACGCATTTCGTAACCCGGATCCGACTTTTGTACGCTGACGCGGAGTGTCTGATAAAGGTTAACGGGTCCTTGATGGCGCCCCTGCGCTTTGGGAGAGGGGTGCGCAAGGGATGCCCCATGACCGGCCAGTTATACGCCATCTGCGTGGAGCCTTTCCTGCGCCTCCTGCGGACGAGGTTGACGGGACTGGCTCTGCAAGGGCCGGGCGTGGAGGTCGTCCTCTCGGCTTACGCCGATGACGTGCTCCTCGCGGTAGAGGATCCCGCTGACCTGCGGAGGATGCGTGAGTGCCAGGGAATTTACTCGGCCGCATCCTCCGCCAGGATCAACTGGGAGAAATGTTCCAGACTCCTGGTGGGTCAGTGGCAGGTGGACCTCCTGCCGGAGGAGCTCAGGCCTTTTGCCTGGAGCACGACCCATGTCCTCTATCTGGGAGTTGACCTTAGCCCCGATGAGGAAGCCTGGCCGGCGAACTGGCAACAGCTGGAGGCCAAGGTCGCCGCTTGCCTAGGGCGCTGGACAGGACTGCTCTGAGTGCTGTCCTACAGGGGTCGAGCGCTAGTCATAAACCAGCTGGTGGCTGCCATGTTGTGGTACCGGCTGGTCACTTTTACCCCTCCCCCTGCGTTTGTCACCAAGATACAGAAGAGGCTGGTGGACTTCTTCTGGAACAACAGGAAGCACTGGGTCTCTGCCGCGGTCTTGAGTCTCCCGCTTGGGGAGGGCGGTCAGTCGTTGGTGTGCGTCAGCACCCAGCTCGCGACTTTCCGTCTTCAGACCCTGCAGAGATACCTTTACGTCGAGCCCCCTCCTAGGTGGCATGCTCTGGCGACGTATTTCTTCCGCCAGCAGCACGGCCTCAACTACGACACGCAGCTCCTGTTTGTGAGTTGGGGGGCGCCAGGACAACCTTCCAGGAGCTGCCTGTCTTTTACAAGGAACTCACCAGGGTCTGGAACAAAGTCTCCACCAAGCGCAGCTCTCCACCGGCTGGAGTGGCGGCTGTCCTGCAGGAGCCGCTGCTCGGGAATCCGTATCTCCACAACCGAGGTTTTAGGTGCCGGTCGGACGAGAGGGCTGTGGCTTGTTAGCGGACCAGGGTCAGGGACCTGCTCGATGGTGGAGGAGCGGGCTGCATGGCGCCAGACACGCTGGCGCGGCGCCTAAATTCTGTCAACGTCCGCCACGCAGCCGATGCCATCGAGTCGCTAAAAACAGCTCAGGGCCCCGACTCCGTTAGGTGCATCATGGAGGCTCAAGCACGTGGGGAGATCCCATCCGAACTGACCCCCGTCTGGACGGAATTCCTCATCGGCGCCAAACCCCGGAACCTCCCTCGGGAGCTGCCGCCTCACAACTTTCAGTTCTGCGCGGAGGCTTTTCCAGTACGGGCTGCTCCTGCACACTCTCAACTTTGCCATACTCGCCTGCCGTCCGGACACGCCATGGCGTACCATCTTGCCGTCTAGAGGAGGCGGGGGTCCCCGATGGAGGGCACTCTACGCGGGAGTCCTCCCACTATTTATAGGGGACTTGGCCTGGAGTGTGGTGCACGGAGCAGTGATGTGCAATAAATTTTTAAGCCGGTTCACGGGCTCCCAGGCCGCCTGCAATTTCTGCGGTCTGGAAGAGTCCGTGTTCCATGTTTTTATAGAATGCACGAGGTTGCAGCCCCTGTTTTACTATTTAAAGGGGCTGCTCCTGAAATTCTGGCTGCACTTCAGTCCCACACTCCTGATCTTTGGGCACCCTGTGCGGAGGGGAGCGGGTAGGTCCGAGGGCCTCCTCGTAGGACTGCTCCTGGGCACGGCCAAGGGTGCCATCAGCCGGTCCAGGCAGCGGGCGGTCGAGGGGGTCGTTCAACCTGACTGCCTGCCTCTCTTCCGCGCGTACATCCATGCCAGGGTGTCCTTGGAGATGGAGCACGCGGTGTCCACCGGTACGCTCGCGGCCTTACGCGAGAGGTGGGCACCGGAGGGACTGGAGTGCATCATCACGCCCGGCAACCAAATTTTAATTTGATTTTATGTTTTAAAGTATAATTTGTTTTAATTGCCGATGTTTTTAGTGTCACCATCCCCTTTTATAGGGGGCACTTGGCGAAAAAAAAATATATGATTTTAGTGCCCAAAATTTTTTTTAAAAAAAACAAAAACACAAAAAGAAGACAACAAAAATACACAAAAATAAGGGCCTTGTAAATGTTTGCTGTGCCTCCCAGATCGGGGGGACACAATTTAAGCATTAATGTTTTAGTTTCCTCCCAAAAGAGTTCTGTGGACCAATGGTGCAGCTTTGGAGGCGTGGCTTATTCAGTTGGAACTCTGTTGCTGTGAGAGAAGGAACTCCCTGCTGTTGCTCCTGCCTGGAAAGCACGTTGTGAGCCCTGTGAAACAGCCCAGGAAGAAGAGGAAGGGGCTTTCTACCTTCCAATACATCCAGAGGGAGAGGAGGAGAGCGGAAAATTCAACAACCTTTAATACTGCTGCAGAGAGTTGGAGAGAGGAATAAGAACAACAACTATCCAGTGTGGAAGGAGGGTGTGTTTTGGTGCATTCCCCTAAAGACTTTGTTATATCGGTGGGGTGAGGAAAGAAGACTTGCTCGAGGGCCGGAACATCGCGGGGGATGTGTGTGTGTGGAAGTGTGTGTGGGGGTCTGGCTTACAGCTCGGCCCCACACACCACTGAAGCACCCCTCCCCATTGCCTAGCCTGGGATAGCTGGAGCTACCTGGCTGAAGAACTATTAATCACATATTTAACATCGTTGGGAATGTGTGCCTGGGTGGCTCCAGCTGTCCCAGGTGAAGACATTCTCTCCCCCCACCCAAAGACCATCTACAAAGGCTGTGTTTGTTTTTCCATCATCTGGGGAGTGCACCCCAAGAAAAACACCCACCAGCCCTCACAGCTTCCCTCTTTCCCACCCCCCACCCTCTCTCTTTCTCTCTCTCTCTGTCTCTCCCCTCTCTCTCTGAGAGCCCCTTTCCTCCGAATTGAAAAACCAATTAAGACAACTGAGCAGAGGGAGCAAGGCCCCTCCCTAATTGTCAACTAGGGGAGAGGTGTGCCTCTTTTAGAGCTCCCTCTGTTCAAACACCAACGAGGCCATTTAAGACCATTAAGGCCTGTGACTTTGGGGTGGGTGTAGCCCTTAAAGGGACCCCGTGATGGCGACCCCATCCAAGCCGGTGGCAGGGCCAGCTAGGACATACGCGCAGGCGGCATCCACATCCACGGCGCCTCCTGCGCCTCCTGCTGCCCGGGCACCATTCAGACTTATAACAAAAAAACACGGGGTCAGGAGCTACACTCATCCCACAATGAGCATCGAGGAGTGCGTGCGGGCGATGGCTGGGGTAGTCGGCCCCTCGGCCATTGTCGCAGCCTCCAAGATATCTGGGAAGGCTGTATTCTTCCTGGGGTCGGAGCGGGCGGTGTCCCTGGCCCTTGAAAAGGGGCTCACGGTGGGCGGGACGTTCCTGCCGGTGGACCCTCTCGAGGCCACCGCGCAGAGGGTCATCGTATCTAACGTCCCGCCCTTTGTTCCCGCTGAGCTCCTCCTCCCTCACCGACACCAACTGGGGGAGGTAAGGTCAGGGATCAACCCCATACCGCTCGGCCTCAGGGAGAGCAGCCTGCACCACGTGTTCTCCTTCAGCCGCCAGCTCTTTGTCCGGCTGGCGCGGGAGGAGACGACGGAGGGATCGTTTAATGTGGTGCACGAGGGGACTGCCTACCGCGTCTTCTGGACGTCGGACAGCGTGCGGTGCCATGCCTGTAGGGAGGTGGGGCACGTTCGTAACAACTGCCCCGCCTCCAAGGCCGCCAAACCACCGAGGGTGGCCAAGGCTGGCGCCGCCGCCACTCCTCCCCCTAGTAGCGTCCGCGTGCCGGGAGCTGTGGGTGCGCGGGCATTGTCGGGGGTCTTTGTTTTCACGGCCTCCGGCGGGGGGGAGGGAGAGCGTTCGATCGGAAAGAAGGCGCGGAGGAAGGCGAAACATCTCGAGGCGAGTCCCCCTTAGTGCGCCGGACAATTTGATCACCGCGCTCAGCCCAACCTTGTCACCGGCGAGCGCGGGGTGCCCTGAGCCCGTGCCCGAGCCCTTGACCAATATCACAGAGGGGCTCGGGCGCGGGCAAGATAAGAAAAGGAGGGGAGTGGAGCGGGAGGCCTCGGCAGACATGGAGGTCTCCCTGCCTCCGCGTCCGCCCAGGAACTAAAGGAGGCACCGCTCCAATGAGGCGGAGGGGGAACAACATCCCTCCGCGGAGGAATCGGTGATCGCCGCGTGTCCCGCGTCCCCCACCAGCGCCCCCAAACTGCGCTGTAGGCGAGAAGATTCTGTCCCCGGGGAGGGTGAGACTGTCGAGGCTGCCCAGCCTCTGCCTCCTGGGGATGGCGTGGAAGATCTGCCTGTCGTGGGGGGCGTGGGGCCAGCGGAGGAATGCGTAGCCGCCGGGTCGAGCGTCCCGGGGACTGAGGCGGGCGGGGCCGAAAAGGCCGAACCTGAGCCCGCCCAGCTATTAACCAACTTCCCCCGGGAGTCGCTCGGCGCGGAAGAAACAAAAAATGTCAACAATTTTAATGATTCTGTACACGCTGGGCCGGGGGGTGGCGGCGGGGAGGGGGAAGAACAACAACCCTCGCCCCCTACTTTGGAGCTGGGGTACTTGGAGGACCTGGAGAATTTCTTTGGCCGGGTCTCTCCGTGTTCCCTGGCTCCTGGGGCTGAGGAGGAACCCCTTCCGCTGTCACTTCCTGACCCAGCACCGCTTTTAAAAGAGCCCAGTGGAGATTCCTTTGCCGATGATCCTGGGGGTGGGATTGGGGCGGAGCCAGGGCCGGATGGAGCGGCCGGGCCGTTTGCCGTACCTCGTGCGGTCGACGGGCCGGCTGCTGGCGGCGACCTCCCGGAGGAGGACGAGGACTCGGTGGGGGACGCGGGAGAAGATCTCGAGTCCATCGCCAGTGAGTCGGTGGATTTCCTCGTGCCCGTCGCTGAGTCCCCCCTCATTCCTGCAAAGGAACTCCGGGACTTTTTGGTCCAGAGCCAGGGTAGCTGCAACCGAGCCCATCTGGCCCCTGAAAGATGGTCCGAGCCGGGGCTGCTCGTCGCGTCCGTCCGCTCCGCCGCTAAAACCATGGCCGAGGGCGGGCCCTTATCAAAGGCGTAAGGTCTTGAGTTGCGCTGGCTCAAAGGGTTCCTCGCTGGCTGCTGAAGGAGTGGAGGTCAACAAAAGACTCCGCTCCCTCCCACAATAGGTTAGGTAGAGGTTGCACTATGCTTTTGTCATGAAGATAACCATAGCCAGCCTCAACATTAGCGGCGGCAGAGAGGCACGCCGTAGATTTAACAATGTTTCGCTCCTGCGGGAGGGGAAATATGCGGTGTGCTTCCTGCAAGAAACCCACACCGTTCCGGGAGATGAAGCCACGTGGCTCCTGGAATGGCAAGGAGAGGTCCGCATGAGCCACCTCACTACCACTTCTTGTGGGGTGGCCATCTTGTTGGCCCCGCATTTTCAGACGGAGATCTTGGGGGTCGAGGAGCCCGTGCCAGGCCGCTTGCTGCACGTCACGGTTCACCTGGGGGACGTGCCACTCCATCTCGTGAACGTGTACGCCCCTCAGCCCGGCCCGCAGCAAACGCGCTTCTTCGAAGAGGTGTCCGCTCTTCTTGGCTCCGTCGACGTCGGCGACTGCATTGTCCTCGGGGGGGATTTTAACTGCACCCTCGAGGCGAGGGACCGCTCCGGTGCCCCGCAGAGCATGACGGTGATGGAGAAGTTGAGGGACCTTGGTCGGGTCCTTTGACTTGGTGGACGTCTGGCGAAATCTCCATCCCGACTCCAGCGCCTTTACTTGGGTGAGGCCTGGAGTAGGATGGTCCAGAGTCGACCGCCTTTACGTGTCTCGGGCGTACGTTTCCTGCGTCCCGGCGGCCTCTATGCGGCCGGTGCCGTGTTCGGACCACCACCTGGTGTGGGCGGAGCTCGCTTCGCTCCGCGTGATGACGGGGTCCGCATACTGGCATTTTAACAACCAGCTGCTGGAGGACGTGCGGTTCCAGGACTCGTTCCGTCGATTCTGGGTCGACTGGAGAAGGAAGCAGGGAGGCTTCCGCTCCTTTCGGCTATGGTGGGACGTAGGCAAGGCTCACGTCCGCGTCTTCTGTCAAGAGTACGCGAGGGGGTCGACCAAGAGGCGGGTGGCCAGAGTCGGGCGCCTAGAAAAAGAGGTGCTCGACCTGGAGTCCCGTCTCGGTCAAGTCGTCGAGGACCCGGCCCTGCGGATGGTGTACGAAGCGAAGAAGGCCGCGCTGAAGGACCTGCAGCTCGTCGGGTCCCGAGGCGCGTTCGTGAGGTCGCGGATCCGGTTCCTGCGGGATCTGGACCGCGGTTCCCCCTTCTTCAACTCGCTGGAAAAAAGATAGAGTGTCCGTAAGCAGGTCTTGACGCTCTCTCGTCTCGGATCTCTCGTCTCGGATCCGGAGGGCATCAACAACAGGGCCCGTGAATATTACGAGGCTCTGTTCTCTCCGGAGCTGTCCAGCGAGGAAGCGCGTAGAGTTTTGTGGGAGGACCTGCTGAAGGTCGGCCCGGAGGGCGGCGAAAATCTGGAAGCTCCGCTAAGCTTGGCGGAGCTGACCGGCGCCCTCGACCGGCTCTCGAGGGGAAAAGCCCCGGGGCTGGACGGGCTGACCGTGGAGTTCCACAAGACGTTCTGGGACGTCCTGGGGGGGCGACTACGCGCGGGTCCTGGGGGAAATTCTGGCGACCGGGGAGATGTCCCTCTCTTGGTGCAGGGCAGTCATCGTCCTGCTGCCTAAGAAGGGCGATCTCTGCCTCCTTATGAACTGGCGCCCGGTCTCCCTCCTCAGCATGGACTACAAAATCTTCGCCAGGGCGATGTCTGCTCGTCTTGGCGCCGTGCTGGACCACATGATCCACCCCGACCAGTCCTACACGGTCCCGGGCCGGACAATCCACGATAACATCCATCTGGTCCGGGACCTCATCTATCATTCCCAGGAGGCTGGTCTGTCGGTCGCCTTCCTATCCCTCGACCAAGAGAAGGCGTTCGACAGGGTGGATCACGACTATCTGTTCGGAACTCTGCGTGCTTTCGGGTTCGGGACGCATTTCGTTGCCCGGATCCGACTTTTGTACGCTGCCGCGGAGTGTCTGATAAAGGTTAACGGGTCCTTGACGGCGCCCCTTCGCTTTGGGAGAGGGGTGCGCCAGGGATGCCCCATGTCCGGCCAGTTATATGCCATCTGCGTGGAGCCTTTCCTGCGCCTCCTGCGGACGAGGTTGACGGGACTGGCTCTGCAAGGGCCGGGCGTGGAGGTCGTCCTCTCGGCTTACGCCGATGACGTGCTCCTCGCGGTAGAGGATCCCGCTGACCTGCGGAGGATGCGTGAGTGCCAGGAGATTTACTCGGCCGCATCCTCTGCCAGGATCAACTGGGAGAAATGTTACGGACTACTGGTAGGTCAGTGGCGGGTGCATTCCCTGCTGGAGGAGCTCAGGACTTTTGCCTGGAGCACGTCCCATCTCCTCTATCTGGGAATCTACCTTAGCCCCGACGAGGGAGCCTGGCCGGCGAACTGGCAAGAGCTGGAGGCCAAGGTCGCCGCTCGCCTAGGGCGCTGGACATGACTGCTCCGAGTGCTGTCCTACAGGGGTCGAGCGCTCGTCATAAACCAGCTGGTGGCCGCCATGTTGTGGTACCGGCTGGTCACTTTGAACCGTCCCCCTGCGTTTGTCGCCAAGATACAGAAGAAGCTGGTGGACTTCTTCTGGAACAACAGGAAGCACTGGGTCTCTGCCGCGGTCTTGAGTCTCCCGCTTGGGGAGGGCGGTCAGTCGTTAGTGTGCGTCAGCACCCAGCTCGCGACTTTCCGTCTTCAGACCCTGCAGAGATACCTTTACGTCGAGCCCCCTCCCAGGTGGCGTGCTCTGGCGACGTATTTCTTCCGCCAGCAGCACGGTCTCAACTACGACACGCAGCTCCTGTTTGTGAGCTTGGGGAGCATCAGGACCGCCTTCCAGGAGCTGCCTGTCTTTTACAAGGAACTCACCAGGGTCTGGAACAAAGTCTCCACCAAGCGCAGCTCTCCACCGGCTGGAATGACGGCTGTCCTGCAGGAGCCGCTGCTCGGGAATCCGTACCTCCACGACCGAGGTTTTAGGTGGCGGTCGGACGAGAGAGCTGTGACTGGTGAGGTGACCAGGGTCAGGGACCTGCTCGATGGCAGAGGAGCGGGCTGGATGGCACCAGACACGCTGGCGCGGCGCCTAATTTCCGCCAACGTCCGCCGTGCGGCCAATGCCATCGAGTCACTAAAAACAGCTCTGGGCCCCGACTCCGTTAGGTGTGTCGAGGAGGCTCAAGCGCATGGGGAAATCCCGTCCGAACTGACCCCCGTCTGGACGGAATTCCTCATCGGCGCCAAACCCCGGAACCTCCCTCGGGAGCCGGCGCCTCACAACTTGAGCCGTCTCGAGGAAATCCCCTCCGTGCCTTTCAGTTCCGCGCGGAGGGGTTTCCTGTATGGGCTGCTCATGCACACTCTCAGCTTTGCCATCCTCGCCTGCCGTCTGGACACGCCATGGCATAACATCTTGCCGTCCGGAGGAGGCGGAGGTCTCCGATGGAGGGCACTCTACGCGGGAGTCCTCCCACTATTTATAGGGGACTTGGCCTGGAGGGTGGTGCACGGAGCAGTGCCGTGCAATAAATTTTTACGCCGGTTCACGGGCTCCCAGGCCGCCTGCAATTTCTGTGGTCTGGAAGAGTCCGTGTTCCATGTTTTTATTGAATGCACGAGGTTGCAGGCCCTGTTTTATTATTTAAAGGGGCTGCTCCTGAAATTCTGGCTGCACTTCAGTCCCATACTCCTGATCTTTGGGCACCCTGTGCGGAGGGGAGCGGGTAGGTCTGAGGGCCTCCTCGTAGGACTGCTCCTGGGCACGGCCAAGGGTGCCATCAGCTGGTCCAGGCAGCGGGCGGTCGAGGGGGTCGTTCAACCTGATTGCCTGCCTCTCTTCCGCGTGTACATCCGTGCCAGGGTGTCCTTGGAGATGGAGCATGCGGTGTCCACCGGTACGCTCGCGGCCTTCCGCGAGAGGTGGGCACCGGAGGGACTTGAGTGCATCATCACGCCCGGCAACCAAATTTGAATTTGATTTTATGTTTTAAAGTTTAATTTGTTTTAATTGCCGGTGTTTTTAGTGTCCCCCTCCCCTTTTATAGGGGGCACGTGGAGAAAAAAAAGTATTTATGATTTTAGTGCCCAAAAAAAAATTTTTAAAAACCAAAAACAATAAAAAAAAAGGGCCTTGTAAATGTTTGGTGTGCCCCCCAGATCGGGGGGACACAATTTAAGGATTAATGTTTTAGTTTCCTCCCAAAAGAGTTCTGTGGACCAATGGGGGAGATTTGGAGGCGTGGCCTATTCACTTGGAGCCTGGAGCAGTGAGAGAAGGAGCTACCTGCTGCAGCTCCTGCCTGGAAGGCCTTTGTGAGCCCTGTGAAACAGCCCAGGAAGAGGAGGAGGGGGCTTACTACAATTCCAATTCATCCAGAGGGAGAGGAGGAGAGCTGAAAATTCAACAACTTTATTACTGCTACAGAGAGTTGGAGAGAGAGGAAAAAAGAACAACAACTATCCAGTGTGGAAGGAGGGAGAAACTTCATCAACCAAAGGTGGGTGTGTTTTGGTGCATTCCCCGAAAGACTTTGTTGTATCGGTGGGGGGAGGAAAGAAGACCATTTCGAGAGCCGGAACATCGCGGGGGGTGTGTGTGTGTGGAAGAGTGTGTGGGGGTCTTGCTAAATAACTAGGCCCCACACACCACTGAAGCACCCCTCCCCCATTGCCTAGCCTGGGATAGCTGGAGCTACCTCGCTGAAGACTGATTAATTACCCTATTTAACATTGCTGGGAGTGTGTGCCTGGGTGGCTCCAGCTGCACCAGGTGAAGACATCTTCTCCCCCCACCCGAAGACCATCTACAAAGACTGTGTTTTTTGCCTTTTCATCATCTGGGGAGTGCACCCCAAGAAACACCTACCTATCGCTGTGAGGGGAGACCTGCCCTCGCAGCTTCCCTCTTTCCCACCCCCCCTTTTCTCTCTTTCTCTGTCACTCTCTGTCTCTCCCCTCTCTCTCTGAGAGCCCCTTTCTCCTAATTGAAAAAACAATTAAGACAACTGAGCAGAGGGAGCAAGGCCCCTCCCCAATTGTCAACCAGGTGAGAGGTGTGCCTCATTGAGAGCTCGTCTGCTCACACACTTAAACGAGGCCAATTAAGAACATTAAGGCCCGTGACTTTGGAGTGGCTGTAGCCCTTAAGGGGACCCCGTGATGGCGACCCCATCCACGCCGGTGGCAGGGCCAGCAAAGATATATGCGCAGGCGGCGTCCACATCCACGGCGGCTCCTGTGCCTCCTGCTGCCCTGCCACCTTTCAGACTAATAACAAAGAAACACGGGGTCAAGAGCTACACTCACCCCACAATGAGCATTGAGGAGTGCGTGCGGGCGATGGCTGGGGTATTCGGTCCCTCGGCCATTGTCGCAGCCTCCAAGATGTCTGGAAGGCGGTGTTCTTCCTGGGGTCGGAGCGGCGGTGTCCCTGGCCCTTGAAAAGGGGCTCACGGTGGGCGGGACGTTCCTGCCGGTGGACCCTCTCGAGGCCGCCGCGCAGAGGGTCGTCCTTTCAAACGTCCCGCCCTTAGTTCCCGCTGAGCTCCTCCTCCCTCACCTACACCAACTGGGGGAGGTAAGGTCAGGGATAAACCCCATACCGCTCGGCCTCAGGGAGAACAGCCTGCGCCACGTGTTCTCCTTCCGCCGCCAGCTCTTTGTCCGGCTGGCGCGGGAGGAGACGACAGAGGGCAGTTTTAAAGTGGTGCACGAGGGGACTGCCTACCGTGTCTTCTGGACGTCGGATGGCGTGCGGTGCCATGCCTGTAGGGAGGTGGGGTCACGAGGCGCGTTCGTGAGGTCGCGGATCTGGTTCCTGCGGGATCTGGACCGCGGCTCCCCCTTCTTCTACTCGCTGGAAAAATGACAGAATGTCCGTAAGCAGCTCTTGACGCTGCTGGCCGACGACGGCTCTCTCGTCTCGGATCCGGAGGGCATCAACAACAGGGCCCGTGAATATTATGGGGCTCTGTTCTCTCTGGAGCCGTCCAGCGAGGAAGCGCGTAGAGTTTTGTGGGAGGACCTGCTGAAGGTCAGCGCGGAGGGCGCCGAAAATCTGGAAGCTCCGCTAAGCCTGGCGGAGCTGACCGGTGCCCTCGACCGGCTCTCGAGGGGAAAAGCCCCGGGGCTGGATGGGCTGACCGTGGAGTTCCACAGGGCTTTCTGGGACGTCCTGGGGGGTGACTACGCGCGGGTCCTGGGGGAAACACTGGCAACCGGGGAGATGCCCCTCTCTTGGCGCAGGGCAGTCATCGTCCTGCTGCCTAAGAAGGGCGATCTCCGCCTCCTTAAGAACTGGCGCCCGGTCTCCCTCCTCAGCACGGACTACAAAATCTTCGCCAGGGCGATGTCTGCTCGCCTTGGCACCGTGCTGGACCACATGATCCACCCCGACCAGTCCTACACAGTACCCGGGCCGGACAATCCACGATAACATCCATCTGGTCCTTGACCTCATCCATCATTCCCAGGAGGCTGGTCTGTCGGTCACCTTCCTATCTCTCGACCAAGAGAAGGCGTTCGACAGGGTGGATCACGACTATCTGTTCGGAACTCTGCGCGCTTTCGGGTTCGGGACGCATTTCGTCGCCTGGATCCGACTTTTGTACGCCGCCGCGGAGTGTCTGATTAAGGTTAACGGGTCCTTGACGGCGCCCCTTCGCTTTAGGAGAGGGGTGCGCCAGGGATGCCCCATGTCCGGCCAGTTATATGCCATCTGCGTGGAGCCTATCCTGCGCCTCCTGTGGACGAGGTTGACGGGACTGGCTCTGCAAGGGCCGGGCGTGAAGGTCGTCCTCTCGGCTTACGCCGATGATGTGCTCCTCGCGGTAGAGGATCCCGCTGACCTGCGGAGGATGCGTGAGTGCCAGGAGATTTACTCGGCCGCATCCTCTGCCAGGATCAACTGGGAGAAATGTTCCGGACTCCTGGTGGGTCAGTGGCGGGTGGACTCCCTGCCGGAGGAGCTCAGGCCTTTTGCCTGGAGCACGACCCATCTCCTCTATCTGGGAGTCTACCTTAGCCCCGACGAGGAAGCCTGGCCGGCGAACTGGCAGGAGCTGGAGGCCAAGGTCGCCGCTTGCCTAGGGCGCTGGACAGGACTGCTCCGAGTGCTGTCCTACAGGGGTCGAGCGCTAGTCATAAACCAGCTGGTGGCCGCCATGTTGTGGTACCGGCTGGTCACTTTGACCCCTCCCCCTGCGTTTGTCACCAAGATACAGAAGAAGCTGGTGGACTTCTTCTGGAACAACAGGAAGCACTGGGTCTCTGCCGCGGTCTTGAGTCTCCCGCTTGGGGAGGGCGGTAAGTCGTTGGTGTGCGTCAGCACCCAGCTCGCGACTTTCCATCTTCAGACCCTGCAGAGATACCTTTACGTCGAGCCCCCTCACAGATGGCGTGCTCTGGCGACGTATTTCTTCCGCCAGCAGCACGGCCTCAACTACGACACGCAGCTCCTGTTTGTGAGCTTGGGGGCGTCAGGACCGCATTCCAGGAGCTGCCTGTCTTTTACAAGGAACTCACCAGGGTCTGGAACAAAGTCTCCACCAAGTGCAGCTCTCCATCGGCTGGAGTGGCGGCCGTCCTGCAGGAGCCGCTGCTCGGGAATCCGTACCTCCACGACCGAGGTTTTAGGTGGCGGTCGGACGAGAGGGCTGTGGCTGGTGAGGTGACCAGGGTCAGGGACCTGCTCGATGGCGGAGGAGCGGGCTGGATGGCGCCAGACACGCTGGCGCGGTGCCTAAATTCTGTCAACGTCCGCCGCGCAGCCGATGCCATCGAATCGCTAAAAACAGCTCTGGGCCCTGACTCCGTTAGGTTAGTTGAGGAGGCTCAAGCATGTGGGGAGATCCCGTCCGAACTGACCCCCGTCCGGACGGAATTCCTCATCGGCGCCAAACCCCGGAACCTCCCTCGGGAGCCGGCGCCTCACAACTTGAGCCGCCTCGAGGAAATCCCCTCCGTGCCTTTCAGTTCCGCGCGGAGGGGTTTCCTGTACGGGCTGCTCCTGCACACTCTCAACTTTGCCATCCTCGCCTGCCGTCCGGACACGCCATGACAGACCATCTTGCCGTCCGGAGGAGGCGGGGGTCCCCGATGGAGGGCACTCTACGCGGGAGTCCTCCCACTATTTATCGGGGACTTGGCCTGGAGGGTGGTGCACGGAGCAGTGCCGTGCAATAAATTTTTAAGCCGGTTCACGGGCTCCCGGGCCGCCTGCAATTTCTGCGGTCTGGAAGAGTCCGTGTTCCATGTTTTTATTGAATGCACGAGGTTGCAGCCCCTGTTTTATTATTTAAAGGGGCTGCTCCTGAAATTCTGGCTGCACTTCAGTCCCACACTCCTGATCTTTGGGCACCCTGTGCGGAGGGGAGCGGGTAGGTCCGAGGGCCTCATCGTAGGACTGCTCCTGGGCACGGCCAAGGGTGCCATCAGCCGGTCCAGGCAGCGGGCAGTCGAGGGGGTCGTTCAGCCTGAATGCCTGCCTCTCTTCTGCGCATACATCTGCACCAGGGTGTCCTTGGAGATGGAGCACGCGGTGTCCACCGGTACGCTCGCGGCCTTCCGCGAGAGGTGGGCGCCGGAGGGACTGGAGTGCATCGTTATCCCCGGCAACCAAATTTTAATTTGATTTTATTTATTTTACATTTTGATTTGTTTTAATTGCCGGTTTTAGTGTCCCCCTCCCCTTTTATAGGGGGCACTTGTAGAATTAATGATTTTATGTCCCAAAAACTTTTTTTTTTAAAGTCAAAAAAACCCAAACAAATAAACAAAAAAAGGGCAGTTTGAAAAATGCTTGGAGTGTCCCCCAGATTGGGGGGCATTTGATTTAATGTTTACTTCATTATCCAACCAAAAAGAGTTCTGTGGACAGGGTGGAGCTGTTGGAGGCGTGGCCTGATCATTTGGAGTCTGGAGCAGTGAGGGAAGGTGCTCCCTGCTGTAGCTCCTGCCTGAAGGCCTGGAGAGAACCCTGAGACCAGCCCAGGAAGAGGAGGAAGGGGCTTACTTCATTACAATCCATCCAGAGGAAGAGGAGGAGAGTAGACAATTCAACAACTTTATTATTTCTACAGAGAGTTGGAGAGAGGGGAAAAGAACAACAACCTGTGTGGAAGGAGGGAGACTCTACAACATTCTACAGGTGGGTGTACTGGTGCATTCCCCTAAAGACATTGCTTTACTGGTGGGGGGAGAAAAGAAGATTTCTTTGAGGCCCGGAACATCGCGGGGGGTGTGTTTGTGTGGAAGTGTGTGTGGGGGTCTTGCTTACAGCTAGGCCCCACACACCACTGAAGCACCCCTCCCCCATTGCCTAGCCTGGGATAGCTGGAGCTACCTGGCTGAAGAATTATTAATCACCCTATTTAACATCGTTGGGAATGTGTGCCTGGGTGGCTCCAACTGCCCCAGGTGAAGACATCTTCTCCTCCCAACCGAAGACCATCCTATAAGACTGTGTCTTGTTTTTTCAATCATCTGGGGAGTGCACCCCAGAAAACACCCACCCATCACTGTGAGGGGAGACCTGCAATCACAGCTTCCCTCTTTCCCACCCCCTCTCGCTCTCTGTCACTCTCTCTGTCTCTCCCCTCTCTCTCTGAGAGCCCCTTTCCTCCTTAATCAAAATTAAATTAAGACAACTGAGCAGAGGGAGCAAGGCCCCTCCGCAATCGTTAACTAGGGGAGAGGTGTGCCCCACTAAGAGCTCCCTCTGCTCAAACACCAACGAGGCCAATTTAAGACCATTAAGGCCTGTGACTTTGGGGTGGGTGTAGCCCTTAAAGGGACCCCGTCATGGCGACCCCATCCACGCCGGTGGCAGGGCCAGCTAAGACGTACGCGCAGGCGGCGTCCACATCCACGGCGCCTCCTGCGCCTTCTGTTGCCCTGCCACCATTTAAACTAATTACAAAAAAACACGGGGTCAAGAGCTACACTCACCCCACAATGAGCATTGAGGAGTGCGTGCGGGCGATGGCTGGTGTAGTCGGCCACTCGGCCATTGTCGCGGCCACCAAAATGTCTGGGAAGGCGGTGTTCTTCCTGGGGTCGGAGCGGGCGGTGTCCCTGGCCCTTGAAAAGGGGTTCATGGTGGGCGGGACGTTCCTGCCGGTGGACCCTCTCGAGGCCACCGCGCAGAGGATCATCCTTTCCAACATCCCGCCCTTTGTTCCCGCTGAGCTCCTCCTCCCTCACCTACACCAACTGGGGGAGGTAAGGTCAGGGATTAACCCCATACCGCTCGGCCTCAGGGAGAACAGCCTGCGCCACGTGTTCTCCTTCCGCAGCCAGCTCTTTGTCCGGCTGGCGCGGGAGGAGACGACAGAGGGCAGTTTTAATGTGGTGCACGAGGGGACTGACTACCGCGTCTTTTGCACGTCGGACGGCGTGCGGTGCCATGCCTGTAGGGAGGTGGGGCACGTTCGCAAGAACTGCCCCGCCTCCAAGGCCGCCAAACCACCGAAGGCGACCAAGGCTGGTGCCGCCGCCACCCCTCCCCCTAGTTGCGTCCACGTACCGGGAGCCGTAGGTGCGCGGGCATCGTCGGAGGCCTTTGTTTTCACGGCCTCCGGCGGGGGGGAGGGAGAGTGTCCGGTTGGAAAGAGGGCGCGGAGGAAGGCGAAATACCTCGAGTCAGGTCCCCTCAGTGCGCCAGACTGTCTGATCACCGCGCTCAGCCCAACCCTGTCACCGGCGAGCGCAGGGTGCCCTGAGCCCGTGCCCGAGCCCTTGACCAATACCGCAGAGGGGCTCAGGCGCGGGTAAGAAAAGAAAAAGAGGGGAGTGGAGCGGGAGGCCTCGGCAGACATGGAGGTCTCCTTGCCTCCGCGCCCCCCCAGAAACAAAAGGAGGCGCGCTCCAATGAGGCGGAGGGGGAACAACATCCCTCCGCAGAGGAGTCGGTGCCCGCCGCGTGTCCCGCGTCCCCCACCAGCGCCCCCAAACTGCGCCGTAGGCGAGAGGATTCTGTCCCCGGGGAGGGTGGGGCAGTCGAGGCTGCACAGCCTCTGCCTCCCGGGGATGGCGTGGAAGATCTGCCTGTCGTGGGGGGAATGGGGCCAGCGGAGGGATGCGTTGCTGCCGGGTCGAGAGTCCCGGGGACTGAGGCGGGCGGGGCCGAAAAGGCCGAACCTGAGCCCGCCCAGCTATTAACCAACTTCCCCCGGGAGATGCTCGACCCGGAAGAAATGCAAAGTGTTAATAATTTTAATGATTCTGTACACGCTGGGCCGGAGGGTGGCGGCGGGGAGGGGGAAGAACACCAACCCTCGCCCCCTACTTTGGAGCTTGGGGACTTGGAGGACCTGGAGAATTTCTTAAACCAGGTCTCTCCGTGTTCCCTGGCTCCTGGGGTGGAGGAGGAACCCCTTCCGCTGTCACTTCCCGACCCAGCACCACTTTTAAAAGAGCCCAGTGGGGACTCCTCTGCCGACGATCCTGGGGGTGGGAACGGGGCAGAGCCAGGGTCGGATGGAGCGGCCGGGCCGTTTGCCGTACCTCGTGCGGTCGATGGGCCGGCTGCTGGCGGCGACATCCCGGAGGGGGACGGGGATTCGGTGGAGGACGCGGGAGAAGATCTAGAGTCCATCGCCAGTGAGGCGGTGGATCTCCTCGCGCCCGACACTGAGTCCCCCCTTATTCCTGTAAAGAACCTCCGGGACTTTTTGGCCTAGAGCCAGTGTCGCCGCAACCGAGCTTATCTGGCCCTGGAAAAATGGTCCGAGCCGGTGCTGCTCATCGCGTCCGTCCGCGCCGCCGCTAAAACCATGGCCACGGGCGGGCCCTTATCAAAGGCGCAAGGCCTTGAGCTGCGCCGGCTCATAAGTTTCCTCGCTGAGCTGCTGAGGGAGTGGAGGTCAACAAAGGACTCCACTCTCCCCCCCCCACAATAGGTTAGGTAGAGGTTGCACTATGCTTTTGCCATGAAGATAACCATAGCCAGCCTCAACATCAACCGCGGCAGAGAGGCACGCCGTAGATTTAACAATTTTTCGCTCCTGCGGGAGGGGAAATATGCGATGTGCTTCCTGCAAGAAACCCACACCGTTCCGGGAGACGAAGCCACGTGGCTCCTGGAATGGCAAGGAGAGGTCCGCATGAGCCACCTCACTACCACTTCTTGTGGGGTGGCCATCTTGTTGGCCCCGCATTTTCAGCCGGAGATCTTGGGGGTCGAGGAGCCCGTGCCAGGCCGCTTGCTGCACGTCACGGTTCGCCTGGGGGACGTGCCACTCCATCTCGTGAACGTGTACGCCCCTCAGCCCGGCCCGCAGCAAACGCGCTTCTTCGAAGAAGTGTCCGCTCTTCTTGGCTCCGTCGACGTCGGCGACTACATTCTCCTCGGGTGGGATTTTAACTGCACCCTCGAGGTGAGGGACCGCTCCGGTGCCCCGCAGAGCATGACGGCGATTGAGAAGTTGAGGGACCTGGTCGGATCCTTCGACTTGGTGGACGTCTGGTGAAATCTCCATCCCGACTCCAGCGCCTTTACTTGGGTGAGGCCTGGAGTAGGATGGTCCAGAGTCGACCGCCTTTACGTGTCTCGGGCGTACGTTTCCTGCGTCCCGGCGGCCTCCATGCGGCCGGTGCTGTGTTCAGAGCACCACCTGGTGTGGACGGAGCTCGCTTCGCTCCGCGCGGGGACGGGGTCCACGTACTGGCATTTTAACAACCGGCTGCTGGAGGACGTGCGGTTCCAGGACTTGTTCCGTCGTTTCTGGGCCGACTGGAGAAGGAAGCAGGGGGGCTTCCCCTCCTTGAGGCTATGGTGGGACGTGGGCAAGGCTCACGTCTGCGTCTTCTGTCAAGAGTACGCGAGGGGGTCGACCAAGAGGCGGGCGGACAGGAGTCCCGTGTCGGTCAAGTCGTCGAGGACCAGGCCCTGCGGACGGTGTACGAAGTGAAGAAGGCTGCACTGAAGGACCTGCAGCTCGTCGGGTCCCGAGGCGCGTTCGTGAGGTCGCGGATCCGGTTCCTGCGGGATCTGGACCGCGGCTCCCCCTTCTTCTACTCGCTGGAAAAAAGACAGAGTGTCCGTAAGCAGCGCTTGACGCTGCTGGCCGACTACGGCTCTCTCGTCTCGGATCCGAAGGGCGTCAACAACAGGGCCCGTGAATATTACGGGGCTCTGTTCTCTCCGGAGCCGTCCAGCGAGGAAGCGTGTAGAGTTTTGTGGGAGGACATGCCGAAGGTCAGCCCGGAGGGCGCCGAAAATCTGGAAGCTCCGCTAAGCCTGAGCTGACCGGCGCCCTCGACCGGCTCTCGAGGGGAAAAGCCCCAGGGCTGGACGGGCTGACCGTGGAGTTCCACAGGGCGTTCTGAGACGTCCTGGGGGGCGACTACGCGCGGGTCCTGGGGGAAAAGTCTGGCGACCGGGGAGATGCCCCTCTCTTGGTGCAGGGCAGTCATCGTCCTGCTGCCTAAGAAGAGCGATCTCCGCCTCCTTAAGAACTGGCGCCCGGTCTCCCTCCTCAGCACGGACTACAAAATCTTCGTCAGGGCGATGTCTGCTCGCCTTGGCGCCGTGCTGGACCACATGATCCACCCCGACCAGTCCTACACGGTCCCGGGCCGGACAATCCACGATAACATCCATCTCGTCCGGGACTTCATCCATCATTCCCAGGAGGCTGGTCTGTCGGTCGCCTTCCTATCTCTCGACCAAGAGAAGGCGTTCGACAGGGTGGATCACGACTATCTGTTCGGTACTCTGCCCGCTTTCGGGTTCGGGACGCATTTCGTCGCCCGGATCCGACTTTTGTACGCCGCCGTGGAGTGTCTGATTAAGGTTAACGATTTCTTGACAGCGCCCCTTCGCTTTGGGAGAGGGGTGCGCCAGGGATGCCCCATGTCCGGCCAGTTATATGCCATCTGCGTGGAGCTTTTCCTGCGCCTCCTGCGGACGAGGTTGACGGGACTGGCTCTGCAAGGGCCGGGCGTGGAGGTCGTCCTCGCGGCTTACGCCGATGACGTGCTCCTTGCAGTAGAGGATCCCGCTGACCTGCGGAGGATGCGTGAGTGCCAGGAGATTTACTCGGCCGCGTCCTCCACCAGGATCAACTGGGAGAAATGTTCCGGACTCCTGGTGGGTCAGTGGCGGGTGGACTCCCTGCCGGAGGAGCTCAGGCCTTTTGCCTGGAGCACGACCCAGCTTCTCTATCTGGGAGTCTACCTTAGCCCCGACGAGGAAGCCTGGCCGGCGAACTGGCAAGAGCTGGAGGCCAAGGTCACCGCTCGCCTAGGGCGCTGGACAGGACTGCTCCGAGTGCTGTCCTACAGGGGTCGAGCGCTGGTCATAAACCAGCTGGTGGCCGCAATGTTGTGGTACCGGCTGGTCACTTTGACCCCTCCCCCTGCGTTTGTCACCAAGATACAGAAGAAGCTGGTGGACTTCTTCTGGAACAACAGGAAGCACTGGGTCTCTGCTGCGGTCTTGAGTCTCCCGCTTGGGGAGGGCAGTCAGTCGTTGGTGTGCGTCAGCGCCCAGCTCGCGACTTTCCGTCTTCAGAACCTGCAGAGATACCTTTACGTCGAGCCCCCTCCTAGGTGGCGTGCTCTAGTGACGTATTTCTTCCGCCAGCAGCTTGGCCTCAACTACGACACGCAGCTCCTGTTTGTGAGCTTGGGGGGTGTCAGGACCGCCTTCCAGGAGCTGCCTGTCTTTTACAAGGAACTCACCAGAGTCTGGAACAAAGTCTCCACCAAGCGCAGCTCTCCACCGGCTGGAGTAGTGGCTGTCCTGCAGGAGCCGCTGCTTGGGAGTCCGTACCTCCACGACCGAGGTTTTAGGTGGCAGTCGGACGAGAGGGCTGTGGCTGATGAGGTGACCAGGGTCAGGGACCTGCTCGATGGCGGAGGAGCGGGCTGGATGGCGTCAGACACGCTGGTGCGGCGCCTAAATTCGGCCGACGTCCGCCGCGCGGCCGATGCCATCGAGTCGCTAAAAACAGCTCTGTGCCCTGACTCCGTTAGGTGCATCATGGAGGCTCAAGCACATGGGGTGATCCCGTCCAAACTGACCCCCGTCCGGACGGAATTCCTCATCGGCGCCAAACCCCGGAACCTCCCTCGGGAGCCGGCGCCTCACAACTTGAGCCGCCTCGAGGAAATCCTCTCCGTGCCTTTCAGTTCCGCGCGGAGGGGTTTCCTGTACGGGCTGCTCCTGCACACTCTCAACTTTGCCATCCTCGCCTGCCGTCCGGACATGCCATGGCGTACCATCTTGCCGTCCGGAGGAGGCGGGGGTCCCCGATGGAGGGCACTCTACGCGGGAGTCCTCCCACTATTTATCGGGGACTTGGCCTGGAGGGTGGTGCACGGAGCAGTGCTGTGCAATAAATTTTTAAGCCGGTTCACGGGCTCCCAGGCCGCCTGCAATTTCTGCGGTCTGGAAGAGTCCGTGTTCCATGTTTTTATCGAATGCACGAGGTTGCAGCCCCTGTTTTATTATTTAAAGGGGCTGCTCCTGAAATTCTGGCTGCACTTCAGTCCCACACTCCTGATCTTTGGGCACCCTGTGCGGAGGGGAGCGGGTAGGTCCGAGGGCCTCCTCGTAGGACTGCTCCTGGGCACGGCCAAGAGTGCAATCAGCCGGTCCAGGCAGCGGGCAGTCGAGGAGGTCGTTCAGCCTGACTGCCTGCCTCTCTTCCGCGCGTACATCCGGGCCAGGGTGTCCTTGGAGATGGAGCATGCGGTGTCCACCGGTACGCTCGCGGCCTTCCGCGAGAGGTGGGCGCCGGAGGGACTGGAGTGCATCGTTTAATTGGCAACCAAAGTTTAATTTGATTTGATTTATTTTACAGTTTGATTTGTTTTAATTGCCTGTTTTAGTGTCCCCCTCCCCTTTTATAGGGGGCACTTGTAGAATTAATAATTTTATGGCCCAAAAATAATTTTTTTGAAAGTCCAAACAAAAAGTAAAAAAAAAACAAAAAAAACAAAAAAAAGGGCAGTATGAAAAATGTTTGGTGTGTCCCCCAGATTGGGGGGCATTGGATTTAATGTTTATTTCGTTATCCAACCAAAAAGAGTTCTGTGGACAAGCACTCCAAGGTCCCTTTGTTCATCTATAGTATTAAGTGGCCTACCGCTTAATGTGTATACCCTTTCCTTATTAGCCCTCCCAAGTGCATCACCTCACACTTCTCTGAATTAAATTCAATTTGCCACAGCTCTGCCCAATTGACCAGTAGATTGATATCCTCCTGCAGTCCATGACTTTCCTCTTCATTATCAACCACACAGCGAATTTTAGTGTCATCTACAAACTTCTTAATCATACTCCCTATATTCAAATCTAAATCGTTGATATATACCACAAAAAGCAAGGGACCCAGTACCGAGCCCTGTGGAATCCCACTGGAAACATCCTTCCAATCACAAAAGCATCCATCAAACATTACCCTTTGCTTCCTACCTCCAAGCCAATTTTGGATCCAACTTGCCACTTTGCCCTGGATCCCATGGGCAAAGTGGCCAGTCTACCATGTAGGACCCTATCAAAAGCTTTGCTAAAGTCCATATATACTACATCGTATGCACTACCCTCACCGACCCTCTTGGTTACCTCCGCAAAAAATTCATTCAGGTTAGTCAAACACAATCTTCCCTTAACAAATCCGTGCTGACTGTCCCTAATTAATCCTTGCCTTTTCAAATGTAGATTTATCCTGTCTTTCAGGATTTTTTCCAATAATTTTCCCACCACTGACGTTAGGCTGACAGGCCTGTAATTACTCGGCCTATCCCTTTCTCCCTTCTTAAACAAGGGTATTACTTTAGCAGTCCTCCAATCCTCCGGCACCATGCCCAAATCGAAAGAGGACTGGAAAATGATGGTCAAGGCCTCTGCTATTTTCTCTGTTACTTCGCTCAACAGCCTGGGATGCATTTCACCCGGGCCTGGGGACATCTACTTTCAAAGCTTCTAAACCCCTTAATACCTCCTTTCTCACTGTTTATTTCATCCAGAATTTCATATTCCTCCTCGATAGCAGTATCTGCATTGCCCCTTTCCTTTGTGAAAACAGATGCAAAGTTTTCGTTAAGAATCTTACCAACATCTTCCGCATCCACACAAAGATTACCCTCATGGTCTCTAATAGGCCCTACCCTTTCTTTAGTTACCGGAATCTCCGTTCATCTCCGGTCAACCTGACATCGGTAGTGGGTAAAATGATGGAATCAATTATTAAGGATGTCATAGCAGCGCATTTGGAAAGAGGTGACATGATCAGTCCAAGTCAGCATGGATTTGTGAAAGGGAAATCATGCTTGACAAATCTTCTGGAATTTTTTGAGGCTGTTTCCAGTAGAGTGGACAGGGGAGAACCAGTTGATGTGGTGCATTTGAACTTTCAGAAGGCTTTCGACAAGTTCCCACACAAGAGATTAATGTGCAAAGTTAAAGCACATGGGATTGGGGGTAGTGTGCTGACATGGATTGAGAACTGATTGGCAGACAGGAAGCAAAGAGTAGGAGTAAATGGGTACTTTTCAGAATGGCAGGCAGTGACTAGTGGGGTACCGCAAGGTTCTGTGCTGCGACCCCAGCTGTTTACACTGTACATTAATGATTTAGACAAGGGGATTAAATGTAGTATCTCCAAATTTGCGGATGACACTAAGTTGGGTGGCAGTGTGAGCTGCGAGGAGGATGCTATGAGGCTGTAGAGTGACTTGGATAGATTAGGTGAGTGGGCAAATGCATGGCAGATGAAGTATAATGTGGATAAATGTGAGGTTATCCACTTTGGTGGTAAAAACAGAGAGACAGACTATTATCTGAATGGTGACAGATTAGGAAAAGGGGAGGTGCAACGAGACCTGGGTGTCAGGGTACATCAGTCATTGAAGGTTGGCATGTAGGTACAGCAGTCGGTTAAGAAAGCAAATGGCATGTTGGCCTTCATAGCGAGGGGATTTGAGTACAGGCGCAGGAAGGTGTTACTACAGTTGTACAGGGCCTTGGTGAGGCCACACCTGGAGTATTGTGTACAGTTTGGTCTCCTAACTTGAGGAAGGACATTCTTGCTATTGAGGGAGTGCAGCGAAGGTTCACCAGACTGATTCCTGGGATGGCGGGACTGACATATCAAGAAAGACTGGATTAACTGGGCTTGTATTCACTGGAGTTCAGAAGAATGAGAGGGGATCTCATAGAAACGTTTAAAATTCTGATGGGTTTAGACAGTTTAGATGCAGGAAGAATGTTCCCAATGTTGGGGAAGTCCAGAACCAGGGGTCATAGTCTAAGGATAAGGAGTAAGCCATTTAGGACCTAGATGGGGAGAAACTTCTTCACCCAGAGAGTGGTGAACCTGTAGAATACTCTACCACAGAAAGTTGTTGAGGCCAATTCACTAAATATATTCAAAAAGGAGTTAGATGTAGTCCTTACTACTAGGGGGATCAAGGGGTATGGCGAGAAAGCAGGAATGGGGTACTGAATTTGCATGTTCAGCCATGAACTCATTGAATGGTGGTGGAGGCTCGAAGGGGCGAATGGCCTACTCCTGCACCTATTTTCTATGTTTCTATGAATCAACCTAATGAACCTTCTCTGAACATCCTCCAATGCAAGAATATCCTTCCTTAAATACGGAGATTAAAACTGCATGCAGTACTCTAGGTGTGGCCTTACCAATACCCTATACAGTTGTAACAGGATTTCTCTGGTTTGATACTCTATCCCCCTTGCAATAAAGGCTAACATTCCATTTGCTTTCCTGATCACTTGCTGTACCCTGCATACTAACTTTGTGTGTTTCATGCACAAGGACCCCCAGGTCCCTCTGTACTGCAGCACGTTGCAATTTTCTCCAATTAAATTATAATTTGCTTTTCTATTTTTTCTGCCAAAGTGGATAACCTCAATTTTTCCCACATTATATCCATCTGCCAAATTTTTGCCCACTCACTTAGCCTGTCTATATCCCTTTGCAGTTTTTTATGTCCTCCTCATAATTTGCTTTCCCACCCAACTCTCTGCTTTCTGTTAGTTAGCCAATCATCAATCCATACTAATATATTACCCCCAACCCTGTCAACTTTTATCTTGTGCAGTAACATTTTATGTGGCACCTTATCGAATGCCTTCTGGAAATCCAAATACACAACATCCACTGCTACTGCTTTCTTAATAATGGACTCCAGCATTTTCCCAATGACCGATGTTGGGCTAACTGGTCTATAGTTCCCTGCTTTCTGTCTGCCTTTTTTAAATAGGGGCGTTACATTTGCGGTTTTCCAATCCATTGCCTCAGCATGAGTGCATCTCTCTGGCAGCTGAAGATCCTTACCCCAGCACATGTGCTGCCTCCCACAGCCAAAGACCTTTACCCCAGCGCAAGTGCAGCCCTCTAATCCCAAAGCCCCGGTAGCTGGAAATAGCTACTGACCCAAATGACACGGAAATAATGTAAAAAATGTAATGAAATTTATTGACAATAAAAGACAATTAAGTTGCATTGTTCAAAACTCTCTGAACATGATTAATACGACCATCGCTCACATATATGTGCGTCTGGAGTCACATTGGGAGAGAAGCAACAACGGTGAAACAGCTGTGTACCCACGCTTACATCGCACTATAAACCCCAGGGCTCATGCTCCGGTGGCTGGGTGGGTCCCTCGGTTGACAAAAGCCGCAGCGAGCCGGGTCATGTCCTCATGGCCGTTTCCTCCTATGTTCAGCCATGAACTCATTGAATGTCGGTGCAGGCTCGAAGGGCCGAATGGCCTACTCCTGCACCTATTTTCTATGTTTCTATGAAATGTCCCCAGCCTTTTGACCCCTTTGGGCGACCTATTTTCAATTGCCTGGAGTGGAGATTGGTCCGAGTCCTCAGAGGTTGCACGTATTGAAAAATGGGTGAGTCGTGCAGTAGCTGTCTCTTGTGCTGGGCTATGTGCGGCATTGGGCAGCACCGGGTGACAGTCTGTTGTGAGGGTATGCAAGGCAGAGTGGTGAGCTGGCACACATTACTGGAGTCCATAGTGCCAGCTGCTGGAGGCGAGAGGGTAGGAACCTTGTTCAGGCACGACTGGTGGAGGCATCGGGCAGTCTGCTGCAAGGGCTGCCTGGTCGGCTCAGCAGCCCTTAGCGCCCAAGGTTCCCCTCCTCGCTCGACCATGCGAAGATAGGTCCAGAGCCAGGCCAGCATCAATGTGAAGCGCTCGATTCCACAACTGGTCGGAATGGTCAACGGGAGTTGCAATGTGCCGGATACATGCCTGTACTTTTCAGCAGCGTTGAGTGGGCATTGTTGGCCTTCCATCATGTCCCCTAACAGTAGCTACACTGTAGTTCGGAGTATAAACCAAGAAATAATGAAAGGTACGGCAATAATCATGGGTGATTTTAACCTTCATATTGATTGGACAAAGCAAATTGGCCAGGGTAGCCTTGATGAAGAGTTCAGAGTGTATCCGGGATAGTTTCCTTGAACAGTACTTTGTGGAACCAACCAGGGAGCAGGCTATCTTAGATCTGGTACTGTGGAATAAGAAAATAAGAACATAAGAAATAGGAGCAGGAGTAGTGCCATACGGCCCCTCGAGCCTGCTCCACCATTCAATAAGATCTGATCTGATGACTGATCTGATCATGGACTCAGCTCCACTTCCCTGCCCGCTCCCCATAACCCCTTATCCCTTATCCCCTATCGTTTAAGAAACTGTCTATTTCTGTCTTAACTTTATTCAATGTCCCAGCTTCCACAGCTCTCTGAGGCAGCGAATTCCACAGATTCACAACACTCTGAGAGAAGAAATTTCTCCTCATCTCAGTTTTAAATGGACGGCCCCTTATTCTAAGATCATGCCCTCTAGTTCTAGTCTCAGTGGAAACATCTTCTCTGCATCCATCTTGTCAAGTCCCCTCATAATCTTATATGTTTCGATAAGATCACCTCTTATTCTTCTGAATCCCAATGAGTAGAGGCCCAACCTACTCAACCTTTCCTCATAAGTCAACCCTCTCATCCCCGGAATCAACCTAGTGAACCTTCTCTGAACTGCCTCCAAAACAAGTATATCCTTTCGTAAATATGGAAACCAAAACTGCACGCAGTATTCCAGGTGTGGTCTCACCAATACACTGTATAGCTATAGCAAGACTTCCCTGCTTTTATACTCCATCCGCTTTGCAATAAAGGCCAAGATTCCATTGGCCTTACTGATCACTTGCTGTACCTGCATACTATCCTTTTGTATTTCATGCACAAGTACCTCTAGGTCCCGCTGTACTGCAGCACTTTGCAATCTTTCTCCATTTAAAAAATAACTTGCTCTTTGATTTTTTTTCTGCCAAAGTACATGACCTCACACTTTCCAACATTATACTCCATCTTCCAAATTTTTGCCCACTCACTTAGCCTGTCCATGTCCTTTTGCAGAGGCAGGATTAATAAATGTAGTAAAGGATCCTCTAGGAATGAGTGACCTTAACATGGTTGAATTTCAAATTTAGTTGGAGGGTGAGAAAGTTGGATCTCTAACCAGGGTCCTAAGCTTAAATAAAGGAGACTACAAAGATATGAAGGTAGAGTTGGCTAAAGTTGACTGGAGAAATAGATTAAAGAGTGGGATGGTTGATGAGAAGTTGCAGACATTTAAGGTGATATTTCATAACTCTCAACAAAAATATATCCCAATGTGAAGGAAAGGCTGTAAGAGAAGGGATAACCATCCGTGGCTAACTAAGGAAATAAGGGATGTAAACAAGGACATACACTGTGGCCAAGACTAAGGGGAGGCCAGAGGATTGGGAAACTTTTAAAAGCCAGCAAAGATTGACTAGAAAAATAATAAAAGAGAGGGAAGATAGATTATGGAAGTAAACTAGCATGAAATATAAAAACAGAGAGTTTTTACAGATACATAAGAGTGGCTAAAGTAAATGTTGGTCCCCTAGAGGATGAGACTGAGGAATTAATAATGGAGAACAGGAAAATGGCAGAGACTTTGAACAAATATTTAGTATTGGTCTTCATGGTAGAAGACACTAAAAATATCCCAATAGTGGATAATCAAGGGGCTATAGGGAGGGTGGAACTTAATACAATCACTATCACTAAAGAAGTAGTACTTGGTAAAATAATGGGACTAAAGGCAGACAAGTCCCCTGGACCTGATGGCTTACATCCTGGGGTCCTAAAAGAAGTGGCTGCAGAGATAGTGGTTGTAATCTACCAAAATTCCCTGGATTCTGGGGAGGTCCCAGTGGATTGGAAAACCGCAAATGTAACGCCCCTATTTTTAAAAAAGGGAGGCAGACAGAAAGCAGGGAACTATAGACTAGTTAGCCTAACATCTGTCATTGGGAAAATGCTGGAGTCCATTATTAAGGAAGCAATAGCAGGACATTTGGAAAAGAATAATTCAATCAAGCAGAGTCAACATGGTTTTATGAAAGGGAAATCATGTTTGACAAATTTGCTAGAGTTCTTTGAGGATGTAATGAGCAAGGTGGATGAGGGGGAACCAGTGGATATGGTGTATTTGGATTTCTAGAAGACATTCGATAAGGTGCCACATAAAAGGTTACTGCACAAGATAAAAGTTCATGAGGCTGGGGGTAATATATTAGCATGGATTGAGGATTGGCTAACTAATAGAAAACAGAGAGTCGGGATAAATAGGTCATTTTCCAGTTGGCAAACATTAACTAGTGGGGCGCCGCAGGGATTGGTGCTGGGGCCTCAACTATTTACAATCTATATTAATGACTTGGATGAAGGGACCGAGTGTAATGTAGCCAAATTTGCTGGTGATACAAAGATGGGTGGGAAAGCAAATTGTGAGGAGGACACAAAAAATCTGCAAAGGGATATAGACAAGTTAAGTGAGTGGGCAAAAATTTGGCAGATGGAGTATAATGTAGGAAAATGTGAGGTTATCCACTTTGTCAGAAAAATAGAAAAGCAAATTATAATTTAAATGGAGAAAAATTGCAAAGTGCTTCAGTACAGAGGGTCCTAGGGGTCCTTGTGCATGAAATACAAAGTTAGTAGGCAGGTACAGCAAGTAATCAGGAAGGCAAATGGAATGTTGGCCTTTATTGCAAGGGGGATAGAGTATAAAATCAGAGAAGTCCTGCTACAACTGTACAGGGTATTGGTGAGGCTAGTTTTGGTCTCTATATTTAAGGAAGGATATACTTGCATTGGAGGCTGTTCAGAGAAGATTCACTCGGCTAATTCCGGAGATGAGGGGGTTGACTTATGATGATGGGTTGAGTAGGTTGGGCCTATACTCATTGGAGTTCAGAAGATTGAGAGGTGATCGTATTGAAACATATAAGATAATGAGGGGGCTCGACAAGGTGGATGCAGAGAGGATATTTCTACTCATAGGGGAAACTAAAACTAGGAGACATAATCTCAGAATAAGGGGCCGCCCATTTAAAACTGAGATGATGAGGAATTTCTTCTCTCAGAGGGTTGTAAATCTGTGCAGTTCTCTGCCCCAGAGAGCTGCGGAGGCTGAGTCATTAAATATATTTAAGGCGGAGATAGACAGATTTTCGAGCAATAAGGGAATAAAGGGTTATGGGGAGCGGGCAGAGAAGTGGAGTTGTGTCCATGATCAGATCAGCCATGATCTTATTGAATGGTGGAGCAGGCTAGAGGGGTTAAATGGCCTACTCCTACTCCTACTCCTATTTCTTGTGTTCTTGTGTTCACACCAGCGCTTGTGACTGCTTGCAAAAGAGTTTGTGATAACTGCCAATGGATCCTGAGGGCAAGTCTCCCCAGAGGCAGGCCCAAATGCCTCTGGACTACAATTGCATGCTTATAAGGGAGTAAGAGCTGGAGGCAGAAAGTGCAGCTACAGGTAGCTTGCCCATCACGTATGTGAACTTTATACTCCTTGAACCCGGAGCTGAAGGTGACTATATCAGTATCCTGCCGCTCAATGCTCACAGCATGCCGGTGATTCTTGGCCACTTTTTTCGCAGCATGCTCCGTGAACTCGGCATACATGGCCATACATCTGCTGGCAATTCTCCAAACCGCTTCACTGGGGAATAGTGCAGGAACGTCGCAAACATGTGCTCACTAGTTGTTATGTCTTTAATACTCCACGAGGTCTAGTATTGTATTTGAGCTGTTGTGACTTTAGTCCCATTTATTGTAACTCCAGAGTGAGGCACAAGCATGGTGGGCAGCCTTTTATACTAGGCCCTGCACACCTATGCAGGTGACCCTCAGGTCTCCCACAATAGTGCCCTCTGGTGGCACACCTTATGTGACTATACAGTTAGTATACATGGTCTACATACATGACACTATCCAGGACATCATTGTGGAGGACCAGGTTGTTGATACACTGCGCCATTGATGAGGAAGAATGGAGTAGGTGTTTGATCTTCCCGTTCTTAGACTCAATGTGATTGTTGGTATTGTTCCCAAATGTGACTGTAGTTCTGCGTATAGGGTCTACATCTCTTTCTGAGGGATCCAGTTGGCCAACAGATGCTCATGAAAAAGAAAGGCGTTATAGCACAAGAATCACCCTTACATGCATGTTCTTCTCAGACTTACCTGCAGGGGAGGGTGCAGAAGGCCAGTCCTGTTCATACAACTCTGCAGAATCTCCTCGGTGAGGGCATGAACCATTTCTTTGCAGAGCTGGAACATCTCCTTGATGAAGGTGTGCACTAAGTAGCTGCTGATCTTCCTCTTTAGGTTCATCATAACATGGAAAAGACATAGTAGAATGGTGGCCCCTGGCAAATTCTTCCTGACAGCATTTATCTCCTTAATGTTCTTATCCAGCATGACGGTCTTCACACCACCAATGCTGGATCCCATCAGTTTTACAAACACTTCAACAATGTCATTTAGCATCTCAGATATTTCGTTCTTTACAAAGGCACAGAAGGCAGCCCGACCCCTGCCATTGCCATCCTGCACCATGGTTTGGTAGAGGAGATTGCCGTGCTTGTTATAGAAACATAGAAAATAGGTGTATGAGTAGGCCATTCAGCCCTTCGAGCCTGCACCACCATTCAATAAGATCATGACTGATCATTCATTCAGTACCCCTTTCCTGCTTTCTCTCCATACCCCTTGATCCTTTTAGCCGTGAGGGCAATATCTAACTCCCTCTTGAATATATCTAACGAACTGGTATCAAGAACTCTCTGCGGTAGAGAATTCCACAGGTTAACAACACTCTGAGTGAAGAAGTTTCTACTCATCTCGGTCCTAAATGGTTTACCCCTTATCCTTAGACTGTGTCCCCTGGTTTTGGACTTCCCCAACATCGGGAACATTCTTCCTTCTTCTAACCTATCCAGTCCCGTCAGAATTTTATATGTTTCTATGAGATCCCCTCTCATTCTTCTAAACTCCAGTGAATACAGGCCCAGTTGATCCAGTCTCTCCTCATATGTCAGTCCTGCCATCCCGGGAATCAGTCTGCTGAACCTTCGCTGCACTCCCTCAATAGCAAGATCGTCCTTCCTCAGATCAGAGACCAAAATTGAACACAATATTCCAGGTGAGGCCTCACCAAGGCCCTGTACAACTGCAGTAAGATCTCCCTGCTCCTATACTCAAATCCCCTAGCTATGAAGGCCAACATGTCATTTGCCTTCTTCACCGCCTGCTGTACCTGCATGCCAACTTTCAATGACTGATTTACCATGACACCCAGGTCTCGCTGCACCTCCCTTTTTCCTAATCTGCCACCATTCAGATAATATTCTGCCTTCATGTTTTTGCCACCAAAGTGAATAACCTCACATTTATCCACATTATACTGCATCTGCCATGCATTTGCCCACTCACCTAACCTGTCCAAGTCACCCTGTAGCCTCTTAGCATCCTCTTCACAGCTCACACCACCACCCAGCTTAGCATCATCTGCAAACTTGGAGATATTACACTCAATTCCTTCATCAAAATCATTGATGTATATTGTAAATAGCTTGGGTCCCAGCACTGAGCCCTGTGGCACTCCACTAGTCAATGCCTGCCACTCTGAAAAGGACCCGTTTATCCCGACTCTCTGCTTCCTGTCTGCCAACCAGTTCTCTATCCACGTCAGTACATTACCCCCAATACCATGTGCTTTGATTTTGCTCCTTATCTTGTAGGTGCTGTCAATGAACAACATTTCAGGATATGCCTGAAACCTGGACTGCATTTCATTTGTTGCGAAGGCAGTGAAGTTGATGTCATCTCCGTCCATCCCTGCTAATGTGCACCTGCCCAACCTCTGAGACATGCTCGAGTGCAGCTATTACAGCAGGCATGCTTCCATTCCCAGCGTTCAGCCGAGCCTGGATCTTCCTGATGTCAGTCAGTATTGCCATCTTGTTGAATTTCTGCTAAATGTACTTCTTCAGCTGTATATTTTGTGGTTCACCAAGTCCGCCACATGATGCACCTCCTCTGGACTGAGGCGCCACCTGCTGGGGTAAAATGGAAGCAACTCCTTCCTCGGGACGTTGGCTGTGTGTACGAGGTGGGACAATGTGAAACACAGTTTCACCATCTTCTTGTTGTCGGTCAAAGTAAGTGTGGACTCGCATCCCATTGGGGTCTATTATCGGCCGCTCTTTTCAACTGCACACAGTGCTGTGAACATGAACATCACAGTAACCAAGCAGATGCATTAGCACCTCTGATTGAGTCTAATCCCAGTTGAATGGATGCGTGGCTGCCTGTAGTGGACACAGCAAAGTTTCACAAACGTATACACGAACCGGTCGGGGGTGGGGATTTATTTGTGCCTTCCGTTTCTTGTTCTGATTTGCCACTGTGTGCGAGCATGCTCGGCGGATGTGTTTGGCTGCTGGGGCCTCAGGGCTGCTGCTGGATAGATCGGAGGCAACGTGGTGTTGGATCGGGGCCGGTTGCGGTTTCGGCGCGGGGGGATGGGAGAGGAGGACGCATGCGCAGAAAAGGATTAATGGGAATTGCACTGGGGGGGGGGGGGGTGGCGGAGTCGGTGATATTTGTCTTAACTTAGTACAAGACTTAGCACAAATAGTTACGCCGTTACACATTCCAGAGGAACTTCAAGGTGTAGCTTATCCTCCAAGGGGACCAATCAGCAATAGGTCATGTGATAATTGAGAGCCAATCAGAGAAATGGCTGGCATTCAGTTAATACAAATAAATGCATCCATAAATATTGGCCAGGACACCGGGATAACTCCCCTGCTCTTCTTCGAAATAGTGCCATGGGATTTTTTTACGTCCATTTGAGAGAGCAGACAGAGACTCAGTTTAACATCTCATCTAAAAGACGGCACCTCCGACAGTGCAGCTCTCCCTCAGTACTGCCCCTCCGACAGTGCAGCTCTCCCTCAGTACTGCCCCTCCGACAGTGCAGCACTCCCTTGGTACAGCCCCTCCAACAGTGCAGCTCTCCTCAGTACTGCACCTCCGACAGTGCAGCTCTCCCCCAGTACTGCCCCTCCGACAGTGCAGCTCTCCCTCAGTACTGCCCCTCTGACAGTGCAGCACTCCCTTGGTACAGCCCCTCCGACAGTGCAGAGCTTCTTAACACCGAGTGTCAGCCTAGATTTATGTGCTCAAGTCCCTGGAGTGGGACTTAAACCCGCAACCTTCTGGCTCAGAGGTGAGTGTGCTACCCACTGAGCCACAGCTAACATAAGATCATTGGTATGGATATGGAGGAGCAGGGGGAAAAGACCTCGGCAGGGGAGGTTCAATGTTTCCTTGTGGGACCCGGAAGAACATTCATGCTTCTTAAGAAAAATTGAATTTGGGCCTGATTATCAATTCAGGGGACCAGGGAATCTCTGCTTGCATTAAAAGGTGACTAATGCCAAGTTTCCGAAAGCAACAGGATAGGGTTTGGGTTCAAACGGATTGCAGGCTTGCTCCAAGTGCATGGTGTCATTGACTGTTCCCACACTGCCCTGCGGCTCCTTCACAGGACCCCACTGCCTTCACCAACCACACGCGCTTCCACCCTGTAATGTGTAACTGCCGTGTGACCAGCCACAGTGCATCATGATCTGTGCCAACTTTGCTGGCAGCTGCTTTTATCTGGCTTCAATCTTCCATCCACCATTCTTTGACCCTTCAGAGGGAGTGAGAGGCTGACTGCTTGACATCCTTTGTGACTATGACAAAAGTAAACTATCCCTCCTCGTTCTTCTTGACTTGTCTGCAGCCTGTGACACGGTTGACCACTCTATCCTTCTCCAACGCCTCTCCACCATCGTCCAGTTGGGTGGGACTGTACTCGCCTGGTTCCATTCTTATCTCTCTAATCGTAGACAGAGAATCACCTGCAATGGCTTCTCTTCCCACTCCCACATCGTTACCTCTGGTGTCCCCCAAGGATCTATCCTTGGCCCCTCCTATTTCTCATCTACATGTTGCCCCTAGCGACATCATCCGAAAACACAGCGTCAGTTTCCACATGTACGCTGATGATACCCAGCTCTACCTCACCACCACACCTCTGGACCCCTCCACGGTCTCTAAATTGTCAGACTGCTTGTCCGACATCCAGTTCTGGATGAGTAGAAATTTTCTCCAATTAAATATTGAGAAGACTGAAGCCATTGTTTTCAGTCCCTCCCACAAACTCCGTTCCCTAGCCACTGACTCCATCCCTCTCCCCAACTTCTGTCTGAGGCTGAACCAGACTTCTCCGCTCCACTCTCATTCTGATCTCCCCATTCTCAGCCCCCTGCACTGTTACAACGAAACTCAACACAAGCTCGAGGAACAGCACCTCATCTTTTGTTTAGGCACTTTGTGGAAATATCAGAAAGGATTAAGAAGTTAGTTCAGACCTGGGGTCTGAAACTAATAAACTCTCTTGCACAAAAAACAAGCAGGCATTAAGCTCAGGGTGAAGGAGATAAGGAATGAGGTAAAGTTATAAAACTGCAGGGAAAGCTGCAGGATAATAAAGCCAAACTCAAAGGAGTCACCCTGGGTAAGAGACAGTGTGTAAATACTGAATGCCAATTAACAAAGTTCCGGCAATTGCTAATGACCGAACAAAAGGTCAGGTGTAGGAATAACAGACTGACAGGAGGGAGTTACCGTAACAGGACCAGCTGTGGTAACAGCAGGGGGCGGTGTGAAAGGATGAGAAGACTTAATTGATCAAGATAAGGTTCACACACGGTAAGGAAGACTCTGACTTGGTAATAACACTTGGAGGCAAGAGACAGGTTGCGATAACAGCAGAATGTCTCTGTACTTCTTGTAAAAACAAGCAGGCAATTAATAGCAACACACATGGTTAACTGAGGGAAGAAAGGGTATAAAGATAGACAAGCTGGGACAGTCCGGAGCGAGAACCTGGGAACAACACTCGACAGAAGGAGGGACCAGGAGAGAGACCCTTGAAGGAACAGTGTCAGGACCGGATTGATCACCCGGGGACATATTGGGTAACTATGAGAGTATTTTGAGCAGAAAGGAACAGCTTTTGGAACGCCTTACTGCAGAGTTAGAGTATACTTCTTCTGTATCGGGGAATTATAGAGTATAAGTAGTGAGTCTTACACTCTATAATTCCCCAATACAGAAGTAGTACAAGTGGTGGGTCTTCTTCTGTATTAAATGAACATTAACGGTATTGTCATTGTCCAGTGTGTAATTTTATATTTAACTCAGGAACTGTCGCAGGCAACGACTAGTCACACGACTAGCGAAGTTGCCGTTTGTGCAACACACTTTACAACCTTCTGGACTCCACATCAAGTTCAACAATTTCAGATCAGAACCTCTGCCCCTATTTTTCTTCTTTCCCACTGTTACTGATTCTGCCCATTTGCACCCTATCTAGACTTTTTTCATTTCTTAACTTGTCCCATTACCATCTCGTGTTGCCTTGCACTATCATCCCTTTTGCCTCTTTATCTCTCCTGCCTTCCACCCTATCACAAACCTTCCCTTTTGTTCTTTCCTCCCCTTTCCCTGCCCCTACACTTGCTTAAAATCTGTTACATCTTGAACTTTTTCCAGTTCTGATGAAAGGGCATCAACCTGAAACATTAACTTTCCCTCTCCAGCTGCTGCCTGACCCGCTGAGTATTTCCAGCATTTTCTGCTTATTTCTGTCCTCATAACTTAACCCTTTAAGCCCTGGGATCATTTTGGTGAATCTGTGCTGTACCCCATCTACAGTCAATATATCCTTTGAGGTGAGGTGCCCAGCACTGAATGCACAACTCTCGATGGTGTCTGACAAGACCGCTACACAACTGAAGCGTATTCCAGCCCTCGAGATAAAGGCCAACATCCCACTAGCCTTTTTGTTTACTCGAGAGCCGGGATATTGTCGGGGCCTGTAGCATGTGCACACAGCGGTTTCATCATTTGGAGTTAATTGAATCAGATGAAGACGGGCATTTGTGATGGTGGGGACCTCAGAGGAGGTCGAGAAGCAATCTACTTTTGAATTTTAATTGGATATGCAGCCCCTTTAAGGGGCTACGTGGCCCATTCAAAATACCGCATTTTCCTATTTAAAAAGGGGGTGAGCTGACTGTGTGGGACCTGCAGAGCATTGCACGGCCACGCAGCTTAAAGGGAACATCCATTCCGCCCTTCCGGCTGAAGATAGTTGCAAATGCATCAGGTTTGTCTTTTACATTCATATGCTGGACTCTGCCATCATAGAGGATGGGGCTGTTCATGGAGCCTCCTCCTTGTGCTCGTTGCTTAACTGTCCTCCACAGCTGGATGTGGCAGGGGTGCAGAGCTTTGACTTGATTGGTTGCAGGGATTGTTTACATAAACAAATTTTATTTATATAGCACCTTTAATGTAGTGAAACATCCCAGGGCGCTTCACAATAAATATTTGACACCGAGCTGCATAAGTAGAAATTAACGCAAGTGGACCAAAAGCTTGGCCAAAGAGGTAGGTTTTAAGAAGCAACTTGAAGGAGGAAAGAGAGGTAGGCAGGGAGTTCAAGAACTTGGGGCCTAGGCAACAGAAGGCATGGCCACCAATGGTTTAGTGATTTCATTCAGGGATGCTCAAGAGGGCAGAATTAGAGGAGCGGACATCTCTGGGTGGGCGCGGGGAGAAGGGTTGTGGGGCTGGAGGAGATTAGCGATAAAGAGGGAGAAAGCCATGGAGGGATTTGAAAAATAAGGATCAAAACACTGCTTAACCAGGAGCCAATGCAGGTCAGCAAGCACAGGGATGATGGGTGAGCGGGACTCGGTGCGAGTTAGGACATGGACAGCCGAGTTTTGGATCACCTCTTGTTCACTTAGGGTAGAATGTGGGAGGCCAGTCAGGAATGCGTTGGAATAGTCAGGTCGAGAAGTAACAAAGACATGGATAAGGGCTTCAGCAGCAGATGGACTGAAGCAAGGGCGGAGACGGGTGATGTTATGAAGGCCTACAAAAGGCCCAACGCGTTGGAGAGGCGAGAGTGTGAGCAGCAGGGAGTCCGGGGATGTCGGAGGCCTACAAAAGGCCCAACGCGTCGGAGAGGCGGGAGTGCAAGCAGCAGGGAGTCTGGGGACGTCGGAGGCCTACAAAAGGCCCAACGCGTCGGAGAGGCCAGTCGGTGCAGCTGCAGCAGGGAGGCAAAAAGAAGTAGAAAGAAATCGAAAGGTGACGTCACAGCCAAGGGGGTAAGTGATTGGCAGGTGATTGGTAAGTAGTTTTTCTTTTTATTTTCTATATCAGTAAGTAACATTTAGCATTGTTGTTGCCAATTTAAGTTAATCTAAGGGTTAAGACATGGCAGGACAGCTCGGGCACGTGTTATGTTCCTCCTGTACTATGTAGGACGTCAGGGACGCTTCCGGTGTCCCTGACGACTACGTGTGCAGGAAGTGTATCCGCCTCCAACTCCTGACAGACCGCATTGCGGCACTGAAGCTGCAGGTGGATTCACTCTGGAGCTTGCACGATGCTGAGAATGACGTGAATAGCACGTTTAGTGAGTTGGTCTCACTGCAGGTAAAGGGTACACAGTCAGATATTAAATGGGTGACCAACAGGAAGAGCAGTGAAAGGAAGGTAGTGCAGGGGTCCCCTGCGGTCATCCCCCTGCAAAACAGATACACCGCTTTGGGTACTGTTGGGGGGGATTACTCATCAAGGGAGGGCAGCAGCAGCCAAGTTGATGGCACCGTGAGTGGCTCTGCTGCACAGGAGGGCAGGAAAAAGAGTGGGACAGCTATAGTGATAGGGGATTCGATTGTAAGGGGAATAGATAGGCGTTTCTGCGGCCGCAACCGAGACTCCAGGATGGTATGTTGCCTCCCTGGAGAAAGGGTCAAGGATGTCTCGGAGCGGGTGCAGGATATTCTGAAAAGGGAGGGTGAACAGCCAGTTGTCGTGGTGCACATAGGTAAAAAACGGGATGAAGTCCTATGAGACGAATTTAGGGAGCTAGGAGTTAAATTAAAAAGGACCTCAAAAGTAGTAATCTCAGGATTGCTACCAGTGCCACGTGCTAGTCAGAGTAGGAATCACAGGATAGCTCAGATGAATACATGGCTTGAGGAGTGGTGCAAAAGGGAGGGATTCAAATTCCTGGGATATTGGAACCGGTTCTGGGGGAGGTGGGACCAGTACGAAACGGACGGTCTGCACCTGGGCAGGACCGGAACCAATGTCCTGGGGGAAGTGTTTGCTAGTGCTGTTGGGGAGGAGTTAAACTAACATGGCAGGGCAATGGGAACCTATGCAGGGAGACAGAGGGAAATAAAAGGGAGACAGAGGCAAAAGATAGAAAGGAGAATAGCAAAAGTGGAGGGCAGAGAAACCCAAGGCAAAAAACAAAAAGGGCCACATTACAGCAAAATTCTAAAGGGGCAAAGTGTGTTAAAAAGACAAACCTGAAGGCTCTGTGCCTCAATGCGAGGAGTATTCGGAATAAGGTGGACGAATTAACTGCGCAGACAGCAGTTAACAGATATGTAACTGGCATCACGGAGACATGGCTTCAAGGTGACCAAGGCTGGGAACTCAACATCCAGGGGTATTCAATATTTAGGAAGGATAGACAGAAAGGAAAAGGAGGTGGGGTGGCGTTGCTGGTTAAAGAGGAAATTGGTGCAATAGTAAGATAGGACATTAGCCTGGATGATGTGGAATCGGTATGAGTGGAGCTACGGAATACCAAAGAGCAGAAAACGCTGGTGGGAGTTGTGTACAGACCACTAAACAGTAGTAGTGAGGTTGGGGACAGCATCAAACAAGAAATAAGGGATGTGTGCAATAAAGATACAGCAGTTATCATGGGCGACTTTAATCTACATATTGATTGGGCTAACCAAACTGGTAGTAATACGGTGGAGGAGGATTTCTTGGAGTGTATTAGGGTTGGTTTTCTCGACCAATATGTTGAGGAACCAACTAGAGAGCTGGCCATCCTAGACTGGGTGATGTGTAATGAGAAGGGACTAATTAGCAATCTTGTTGTGCGAGGCCCCTTGGGGAAGTGACCATAATATGGTAGAATTCTTCATTAAGATGGAGAGTGACATAGTTAATTCGGAAACTACGGTCCTGAACTTAAGGAAAGGTAACTTTGACGGTATGAGGCATGAATTGGCTAGAATAGACTGGCAAAGGATACTTAAAGGGTTGACAGTAGATAAGCAATGGCAAACATTTAAAGATCACATGGATGAACTTCAGCAATTATACATCCCTGTCTGGAGTAAAAATAAAATGCGGAAGGTTGCTCAACCATGGCTAACAAGGGAAATTAAGGATAGTGTTAAAACCAAGGAAGAGGCATATAAATTGGCTATAAAAAGTAACAAACCTAAGAACTGGGAGAAATTTAGAATTCAACATAAGAGGACTAAGGGTTTAATTAAGGGGGGGGGGGGGAATAGAGTACGAGAGGAAGCTTGCAGGGAACATAAAAACTTACTGCAAAAGCTTCTATAAATATGTGAAGAGAAAAAGATTAGTGAAGACAAATGTAGGTCCCTTGCAGTCGGATTCAAGTGAATTTATAATGTGGAACAAAGAAATGGCAGACCAATTGAACAAATACTTCGGTTCTGTCTTCACGAAGGAAGACACGAATAACCTTTCGAATGTACTAGGGGACAGCGAGTCTAGTGAGAAGGAGGAACTGAAAGATTGTGTTAGAGAAATTGATGGGATTGAAGGCCGATAAATCCCTGGGGCCTGATAGTCTGCATCCCAGAGTACTTAAGGAAGTGGCCCTAGAAATAGTGGATGCATTGGTGATCATTTTCCAACAGTCTTTCGACTCTGGATCAGTTCCTATTGTCTGGAGGGTAGCTAATGTAACACCACTTTTTAAAAAAGGAGGGAGAGAAAATGGGTAATTATAGACCGGTTAGCCTGGCATCAGTAGTGGGGAAAATGTTGGAATCAATCATTAAGGATGAAATAGCAGTGCATTTGGAAAGCAGTGACAGGATCGGTCCAAGTCAGCATGGATTTATGAAAGGGAAATCATGCTTGACAAATCTTCTGGAATTTTTTGGGGAAATAACTAGCAGAGTGGACAAAGGAGGACCAGTGGATGTGGTGTATTTGGACTTTCAAAAGGCTTTTGACAAGGTCCCGCACAAGAGATTGGCGTGCAAAGTCAAAGCGCATGGTATTGGGGGTAATGTACTGACGTGGATAGAGAACTGGTTGGCAGACAGGAAGCAGAGAGTCGGGATAAACGGGTCCTTTTCAGAATGGCAGGCAGTGACTAGTGGAGTGCCGCAGGGCTCAGTGCTGGGACTCCAGCTCTTTACAATATACATTAACGATTTGGATGAAGGAATTTACTGTAATATCTCCAAGTTTGCAGATGACACTAAACTGGGTGGCAGTGTGAGCTGTGAGGACGCTGAGAGGATGCAGGGTGACTTGGACAGGTTAGGTGAGTGGGCAAATGCATGGCAGGTGCAGTATAATGTGGATAAATGTGAGGTTATCCATTTTGGGGGCAAAAACACGAAGGCAGAATATTATCTGAATGGAAAAGAGGAGGTGCAATGAGACCTGGGTGTCATGGTTCGTCAATCATTGAAGGTTGGCATGCAGGTACAACAGGTGGTGAAGAAGGCAAATGGTATGTTGGCCTTCATAGCTAGGGGATTTGCGTATAGGAGCAGGGAGGTCTTACTGCAGTTGTACAAGGCCTTAGTGAGGCCTCACCTGGAATATTGTGTTCAGTTTTGGTCTCCTAATCTGAGGAAGGACGTTCTTGCTATTGAGGGAGTGCAGCGAAGGTTCACCAGACTAATTCCAGGAATGGCTGGACTGTCATATGAGGAGAGACTGGATCAACGGGGCCTTTATTCACTGGAGTTTAGAAGGATGAGAGGGGATCTCATAGAAACGTTTAAGATTCTGACGGGACTGGACAGGTTAGATGCGGGAAGAATGTTCCCGATGTTGGAGAAGTCCAGAACCAGGTGACAGTCTAAGGATAAGGGGTAAGCTATTTAGGACTGAGACGAGTAATTTCTTCACTCAAGAGAGTTGTTAACCTGTGGAATTCCCTGCCACAGAGTTGTTGATGCCAGTTCATTGGATATATTTAAGAGGGAGTTAGATATGGCCCTTACGGCTAAGGGGATCAAGGGGTATGGAGAGAACGCAGGAAAGGGGTACTGAGGGAATGATCAGCCATGATCTTATTGAATGGTGGTGCAGGCTCGAAGGGCCGAATGGCCTACTCCTGCACCTATTTTCTGTTTCTATGGAGGTGGAAACAGGCCTTATGCTGCGGATATGTGGTCGAAAGCTAATTTCAGGGCCAAATATGACCTCAAGATTGCAAACAATCTGGTTCCGCCTCAGACAGCAGTTGGAGAGAGGGATGGAGTCAGTGTCGAGTTTAGTTCGGTCCACGCACATACCAACAGGTGTGATCTACCCATTTCTCACCTGTTGCAGACTATTCCAGACACAATGAGATACATTTTCACCTTCACCACCAGGGTGTAATCTGGAGAATTTCAATCAGTGGGCTCCAGATTACCACCTGCAAAAGAAAATTTATCCGATCAAGTGAGAAAAGGACACTATGCAATGCTCAAGGCAGAGAGCTCATTTATTTAAATTAAATTGGAGCTGATGAGAGCAAAAAAAAGAGAAAGAACCCAGTTTCTGATTACATATGCAAATTATGATCAATTGAGAGAGTAAGGATACATCACTCTAAGGAGAATAACTACCTCAGCCTAGTGGTTATCTAACTAGAATTGGTAAAGTACAATCCAGTGCTATTTATAAGTACCCAAAATAATTAGTATGGTATCACACTGGATTCAGGGTGGAGGTCTAATATTTGCCGTAGCAACTCTTGTGTGCAGCATTCACATAAGATACAAGGCAAAGATTGATGGCGTTGGCACAAGTAGTGAGTGATTCCTGTCGAAGCTCGAGTTCTATATGGAGCAGAGATTGCTGCTCTGTACGCTCACAGGACGAGCGATTCTGGTCTGGAGATAACCTTGGCTACAGGCTGTGCTTGTATCACGAGTCATGTGTGAAGTCACGAGGACAAACTTGGAAGGTTAGAGACTAAGCCCATTGTTCACACAACTCAAAAAGCTTTGAATGTCGAGCTTGTAGCAATGTCTAAAATATCACTACATTTATACAATTCTACATGTTTGTAACAAATACGCCCCAGAGCCGGAAAAATACTAGTTGGTCACAGTAAGATTCACCTTTGGGATGTAGAACAGAAAGTGAAGTGAACAGAGTTCCTCTGGATTTTTCACATCCCCAGGCAGTATTCCGTTTACCCAACACACGCATTATAAAACAGAGAATAATTACACTGAAATAAATACTGTAACATGGAAACATGTTTAGAGCCTCTTGTGAGCACATGTTGTATAAAGGTGGTTTACCATCAACGCGCATTCATAGAATGATCCGAAACCTCGGCTGCACTTCCATTTTGATTCAAAGCAAGTTTGTAACAAGTGGCGATCCACACTTCAACAGTCCCACAGTGAAATGCTGAATCACAACACAAGGGAAAGAGATTATCAGCGCTGGTCATACTCCCCAATAACTGAGGCTGTGTGAACAGGATTGAACAATCATGGGAAAGAAAGAACGAGAGTGAATGTTGGTGTCAGTAAATTCCAACTCTACTGATGCCTGGAAAGAACATACTGGGCAGCCAGATTCCTGTCAGTTGTCACCCCAGAACACAATATAAAGGTTAATCCAGTCAGTTCACTGCTTCCGTTGCAAACTTTACCTCTTTCTGGGAAACATTGTCTGCATAAAGGAGGGGAGATAAAGCTGGCAATGATCGACATAGAATGGGATAGCTACATTCACAGAAACTATATTCACAACAGGTGTGACCCCATGACTGGAAGCAAAGATATTTCTGAAATAAAATCAATCAGGAATGTTACATGCTTTTATCCAGTCTTTTTAAAAATGTTAGAGAGCAAAACACAGATTGGGGCACTCACCTGGGGATAAGGTGGAACCTAAAATAATCATGAACTTTTAAAAAATAAATATTTAAGTTTCTTAAAAATTGCATTTAAAAAAAATCATAATGGAGAAATTTGACACTCCACAAAATTAAAATTTGTTTTTCAGGGCCATAACGTTTGTTTAGCAGTCAATACATTGTTGAAACCCCAGTAACATCTAATCCAACAAGGTCTAATATTTAATGGAGTGTTTACCAGCGATATTACCGCAGAAAAGCCCAAGTATACGTCACTTTCAAATTACACAGTGCAGCCAGTGTTGCAGCAGTGACTGACTGACTGACCGATCAAGGATTTCTGTGTTTGGATGCGCACGCGTTAAATCCTGAAGTTGCGGTCAGTTTCAAAGGGGTAATAATGGCGAATGCTGTTGGGCTGGGGATCACTGGGGCCTTTGGAGCAGGTTGAGTGTTGAAGAAAGAACAGGTAACAATATATCCCGTAGGAAGTGTTGGTAACTGATCTCTATTCAGCTCAGCAGCAGCAGTGGCCACTGTGAGGGCTCGGGGGCAAGGACTTGGGCCCAGGAGAGGGTCTCGGGGGCCAAAGGGGTGGCTGGACGGGGGGCCTGGAGAGGGTATCGGGACCACGGCAAGGGCTTGGGGGTGAGGCAAGGGCTCAGGAGGTGGGCTCGGGACCCGGGAGGGGATCTTGGGGACCAGGGGGGTCTGGGCGGGGGTCTCGGGGTCGGGAGGGCTGGGCAAGGGCTCGGGATCCGGGAGGGCGTCTCAGGCACCGGGGGGGGGGGGGGGGGTGGTGACTGGGCGAGGGGGGCTGAGAGGGGGTCTCGGGGCCACGGCGAGAGTTTCGGGCCGGGAATGGAGCTGAATTACCTGCTCCTGGTTGCTGTCTGGGATCCAGTGCTTGGGGAGTGAGGGTACCTGAAGATGATCAGACCCAGTTGTGAAACACCTACCCCTGTGGTCGAACGGCACTTAATCAGAATCCATGCTCACACATCAGGAAGGCTACAGTGAAGTGGTATTGTAGAAAAGGACTGTCAGGAGGTGTCGGAGAAAACTGAACAAGGAAGATTTGTGACCACTAAGCTACAAATATTCAGTTTGATTTTTCTTATATTATTAGATCACTATGCTTTGAATAAAAAGGGGCAACGTTGTCCCATTTGAACATTCCCCTCTCTTTAGAAGAAAGGCTAGGCAGTAGAACCAAGTCCTTCCACAGCAGCAGGTCATAGAATACAAAAGGTGAATCTGGAAACTGGCGTCGAATGTGGGGCGAGGGCGAAAACCTCGGATCTTATTTCCAGAGTTCTCCAATCGGCTCCTCCCCAGCTTTCTCTATGGTTTTCTGCACCCGAGATATTATCTCCTGGTGTAAATCTTCAATACTTTGAGAAGCATCCAACACCTGTTTTATTGAAATAAAGTTAAAATAAAGTTAAGTCTTGAAGGTTTTGAGTAAATAGAGTAAATAAAGAGAGACTGTTTCCAGTGGCAGAAGAGGTGTTTAACCAGAGGACACAGACTTCAGGTGATTGATGAAAGAAACAGAGTTGAGACGAGGAAAAACATTTTTATGCAGCGAGTTGTGATCTGGATGCACTCCTGAAAGGGAGGTTCAATGTAACGTTCAAAAGGGAATTTGATAAATACCTGAAGGGGAAATATTTACCGGGCTGTGGGATTAGAGCAGGGGTGTGGGACTAATTGGATAGCTCTACCAAAGAGCCAGCATGGGCACGATGGGCCGAATGGCCCCTTTCTGTGCTGTATGATTCTATGATGCAGTAAAGGAATACAGTAAAACATGTAAATGTGAAAACTGAGCTCTCATTCAACCAGAGAATAGTCTGCGGCGTCGGTGTCCTTCACTGGTGCTAGTATGGCAACCACTTTCATTGCCTCCCTCCTCTAAAAATATTTTTATAATCAAGAGACACACATGTATATGACTAAGTAGTTAAGATTTTTAAGTAAAATGATGGGACAGCTGAGACTTGTTGCCAGCAATTCCTGTGCCATGTGGGAACTCCAGGACCCTTCACGAGTCCTGGATAACCACGTGGGCAAGAAGTGTCTCCAGTTGCTCGAACTCTAGCTCAGGTTTTCGGAGCCTGAGGAGCGGCTGGAATCACTGCACGGCATACAGGAGGCTGAGAATTTCCTGGAGCGCAGGAAGTGGGTGATGATCCAGCAGTGTAGGAAGAGGCAGGCAATGCAGGAATCCTCCAGGGGTGTGGCACTCTCAAAACCGGTTTTCAGCGTTGAACACCTGCGTGGGTTGCCGTCGCCTTCGGGGTGTGCAGTCTACAGCACATCCACGGCACTGAGGGGCCAATGACTGCACAGGGGGGCACAGCAAAGTGTAGAAATGCAGTTGTTACAGGGGATTCAATGGTTAGGGGGATAGACAGGTGTTTCTGCAACTGTTGACATAAGTTCAGCGTGGTGCGTTGCCTCCCTGGTGCCAGGGTAAAGGGCAACAGACATTTGGGGTGGGTGGGGAGAGGGGAATGTCCGGAAGTCACCCTCCATGTGGGAAACAATGACATAGAGTGGAAAAAGATTGAGGTCCTACAGACAGTTTCAGGAGCTAAGGAGGAAGTTAAAGAGCAAGACTTCAAAAGGTAGTCATCTCTGGATTACTCCCAGTGCCACGTACTAGTGAGTATAGGAGCAGTAAGATAAGGCAAGTTAACGCGTGGCTGGAGAAATGGTTCAAGAGGATGGGCTTCAGATTCCTGGGGCATTCAGACCAGTCTTGGGACAGGAGGGATCTGTACAAGATGGACGGGTTGTACCTCAACAGGACTGGGACCAATGTCCTCGCAGAAAGGTTAACTAGTGCTGTGGTGAAGGGTTTAAATTAATTTTGCTGGAGGAGAGGCACCAGGATGAAGCACAAGAGAGGAGATACAAAGTGCACAGAGGACTGGGAGAGGCAAATAGCACTGGAGTAAAGAATAGTTCAGAAATAGGAGGGATCAGACCAGGGCAAATGCGAAGCAGTCTAAGATGGGTTTGTAGTGCATGGGCATAAATGCACGGAGTATGGTAAATAAAGTGGGTGAGCTACAGGCATAAGTCGTCACATGGGACTATGATATAGTGGCAATAAACAGACCTGGCTCAAAGAAGGGGAGGGATCAGAACTTAAGATTCCTGGCTACAGGGTATTCAGGAAAGATAGGGAAGGAACAAAAGGAGGGGGTGGCAGTATTGATCAAAGATACTGTTACAGCACTGGAAAGGGATGCTTTATTTGAGGGTTCAAAGGCAGAATCTATTTGATTAGAATTAAGGAACAATAGAGGAGCTATTACAAAAGCAAAATACTGCGGATGCTGGAAATCTGAAATAATGTGGTGCTGGAAGAACAAAAGGGAAGGGTTGTCATAGGTTGGAAGGCAGGAGAGATTAATTTTTAAAAATTTGTTCCTGGGATGTGGGCATCGCTGGCAAGGTCGGCATTTATTGCCCATCCCTAATTGCCCTCAAGAAGGTGGTGGTGAGCTGCCTTTTTAAACCGCTGCAGTCCGTGTGGTGAAAGTGCTCCCACAGTGCTGTTAGGGAGGGAGTTGCAGGATTTTGACCCAGCGATGATGAAGGAACGGCGATATAGTTTCAAGTCAGGATGGTGTGTGACTTGGGAGGGGAACTTGCAGGTGGTGTTCCCGTGCGCCTGCTGCCCTTGTCCTTCTAGGTGGTGGAGGTGGCGGGTTTGGGAGATGCTGCATCTTGTAGATAGTACACACTGCAGCCACAGTGCGCCGGTGGCGGAGGGAGTGAATGTTTTAAGACAGTGCATGGGGCGCCAATCAAGCGGGCTGCTTTGTCCTGCATGTTGTCGAGTTTATTGAGTGTTGTTGGAGCTGCACTCATCCAGGCAAGTGGAGAGCATTCCATCACACTCCTGACTTGTGCCTTGTAGATGGTAGAAAGGCTTTGGGGAGTCAAGAGGTGAGACACTTGCTGCACAATATTCAATCTCTGACCCGCTCTTGTTGTTACAGTATTTATGTGGCTGGTCCAATTAAATTTCTGGTCAATGGTGACCCCCAGGATGTTGATGTGGGGAATTTGGCGATGAATATCAAGGGAAGGTGGTTGAGACTCTCACTTGTTGGAGATGGTCATTGCCTGGCACTTGTGTGGCACGAATGTTACTTGCCACTTATCAGCCCAAGCCTGATATGGGCTGTTACCGGAGGAGACCGATATGGATCATCCACTCGGCACTTCTGGGTGAAGATGGTTGCAAACACTTCAGCCTTGTCTTTTGCACTCACATGCTGGGCTCCGCCATCATTGAGGATAGGGACATTAATGGAGCCTCCTCTTCCAGTTAGTTGTTTAATTGTCCACTACCATTCACGACTGGACGTGGCAAGATTGCAGAGCTTTGATCTGATCCGTTGATTGTGGGATCGCTCAGCTCTGTTTATAGCATGCTGCTTCCGCTGTTTAGCATGCATGCGTTGCAGCTTGCCCCAGGTTGGTACCTCATTTTTAGGTACGCCTGGTGCTGCTCCTGGCATGCTCTTCTTCACTCCTTATTGCAGTGGTTCTCAACCGGTGTTCCGCGGCACATTGGTGTGCTGTGAACCCTTCACAGGTGTGCCGCCAAATTGTGTAAAAGTATGGTGGAATTTAGCTGATTACACAATGAAACACAAACCATTTAACTCTGAAACAGAAGTGGAGGGAAAGAGACAGACAGATAGTATATGTCATCTACTATATATATATATATATATATATATATATGACACCACTGCTGTAGTAAACATTGCCAATATTGACAAATAACTATCTATTTATCTCTACTATTATAAAAAAAAAACTATGTTCTAGAGTTGTACAAGTAATAATGACAAGAGACAACACACACAAACAATTTAAATGTCTATACTCAGAACAAAATCCTTTGGCAAAATGTGTTTCCTTTGAGTACTCGACACCCCCCCTCTCCCCCTCCTGATAGAGAAGTGTGAGTGCCTACCATCATATAAGACTGTATGTGTGTGTGTGTATGTATATTTACGTTTGTGTGTGAATGTGTGTCTGTACCAAGGGTGTAGCCGGGGGGGGGGGGGGGGGAGGGCACTTGGGCCATGGCCAACCCCAATCCAAAATAATAGTTTAAATTGTTCATGTGAAAAGCTTAAAATGTGATTAATTTGGATGAAAGAAATGAAAGACGAGTCTAACACATATGCAGTAAAAAGTGTAGTTTTTATAATAAAATGTCAAAAACTATTTAATTATGTTTAACCACATTCTTATTTATATTTTGTTCTTTTTGTTTATTGATCTGCAGCTTGATGTGTGGCCGGGACTGGCAGCATCTTTGACGCTTTGACCTGATATAGCGCCAATTAGCGGCTCCTTTGATGCATGCGGCATCCAATTTGACCTGGCCTAGCCCTAGCGGTTCCTTTAATTTTTGAGAGTTGGCTTTTAGCATATTTTGACCATAGTCAAAATCAAAACTTCCTGTTCAACTCTAGGTTCGTTTCTGTCTGGACTCTCTGGAGTTTGGAAATTGGAAGACACAGTTCGTGTCGGTCTGGAGTTTGGATCACTCAGGCGAATAAAGTTTGTCCCCCCCAATGGACAAATTTATCATAAGAAAACGTAAAAATGAGCAAGGAGCTATCAATGACAGTGCCACTACAAGTGCCATTAGTAGGCCTACAACCAACGCCGGTACAAGTGATGCCGGACCAAATCCTAAAAAATCCAAAATTAATCATCAATATATGGAAGATTATTTGAGGTTCAGTTTTTCATGGACAGGAGAAGAAAAATGCCCCATTCCACTGTGTGTTGTGTGCGGCGAAAAACTGTCGAACAGTGCAATGGTTCCCAGTAAATTAAAACGTCATTTTACTACGAAACATGCACATCTAGCAACAAAAGATCAGAGTTATTTTAGGAGATTGATGGCAATGCAATCAAAACAAGTGGAATATTTTGAAAAAAATGTTAAGTTGTCAGATAAGGTTCAAATTGCTTCTTATGAAGTTGCTGAATTAATAACGCAGAAAATGAAGCCTCATACTATAGCCGAGTCACTTATTTTGCCTGCATGTCATAAAATTGTCAAAATAAGTGGAACAAGAAATTGCAATATTCCGCTGTCTGATGATACAATTCGGAGAAGGATAAATGATATGTCAACTAACATTGAAGAAAATGTAGCCGACAAACTTAAACTCGAATTTTGCTTTGCAAATCGACGAGTCTACCGACATTAGTGGTAAAGCACAATTATTAGCATCTGTTCGCTTCATTCATGAAAACGAGATATTGAACCAATTTCTGTGCTGTAGAGAACTTCCAGGAAATACTAGAGGTCAAGACGTATTTGATTCTGTGAATTCATGTTTAGAAGACTCGAAAATTTCATGGGACTCATATGTTGGAATCTGCACGGACGGTGCTCCATCTATGGTGGGATGTGTCAAAGGATTCATTACGCTCACAAAAAAACATAATCCAAATATATTATTCACCCATTGCTTTTTGCATAGAGTAGCACTTGTTGCAAAGACCTTACCGCTAGAATTAAAATCTGCGTTAGATCAAGTTGTTAATATTGTAAATTATATAAAATCAAGACCTTTAAAAACTCGCTTGTTTAAACAGCTCTGCAAAGCTATGGATACACAGCACCAATGTTTACTTTTGCATAGAGTTAAGATGGCTTTCAAGGGGAAAAGTCTTATGTTGTGTATTTGAACTTAAAGAAGAATTGTCAGTATTTTTTGAAAGAGAAGGAAACCATACCTTTTGCAAATACCTTAAGAGTGAAATGTGGTGCGCTAAGTTAGCATATTTGGCAGGTATATTTAATTGTCTTAACAGCGTTAATACCAGTATGCAAGGGAGAAATGAAAACATTCTCACCTCCAAAGACAAGCTATTAGCTTTTCAGAAAAAAATTTCTATCTAGAAAAAGAGCAACAGAAAAAAAATCTTGAAATGTTCCCTTTGATACCAAGTCACAGAATTAAAAAGGTTGCTCCTATCGTGATAGAGCATTTGGCATCACTGGAAGACAACATCAAAAAATATTTTCCATCTTTGGATGTAGAGAAGTATGATTGGGTAAGAAATCCATTTTCTCCAATGAGTACGTCAGATTTTCATTTTATATTGCAAGAAGAAGAATTGAATTCTATTTCTACGGTCTTAAAATGAAACATTCAGATATGTCTCTTGATGTGTTCTGGATTTCTATTAAAGAAAAATATCCTGCAATATCAAAAAAAGCCTTGATAATTCTGATGCAGTTTTCAGCATCATATCTCTGCGAATTAGGATTCTCAACTCTTACGAACATCAAATGCAAAGTTGAACACGAAATGAGTCACCTTATCGGTTATACGCCCTAATATTAGTGACATAACTAAAAAAACGTCAGGCTCAAGTATCACATTAAAATACTAATTAATCTATAATTAATGTGAGGAATTATTATTATAGTGTATTATTTTATTGTTACTTTCAGAATAAAAAATAATTAATAATATACATGTGTATAATGTTGTATATCGTCATATACTGTGATTAATAAAATGTTTTTTAAATTTTCTGAAACTTGCTTTTTTTTGTAACCTGTGTTCACCTTTTAATCCCTTCAAGTGTGCCGTCAAAAATTTTAGTATTCGAAAGTGTGCCGCGAACACAAAAAGGTTGAGAACCACTGCCTTATTGAACCAGGGTTGGTCCCCTGGCTTGATGGTAATGGTAGAGTGAGAGATATGCCAGGCTATGAGGTTACAGACTGTGGTGAAATACAATTCTGCTGCTGCTGGTGACCCACAGTGCCCCATGGATGCCCAGTTTTGAGCTGCTAGATCCATTATGAATCTATCCCATTTAGCACGATGGTGCCACACAACACGATGGAGGGTGTCCTCAGTGTGAAGATGGGACTTTGTCTCCACAAGGACTGTGTGGTGATCACTGCTACCAATACTGCCATGGACAGATGCATCTGCGACAGGTAGATTGGTGAGGACGAGGTCAAGTAAGTTTTTCCCTCGTGTTGATTCTCTCACCACCTGCCGCAGGCCCAGTCTGGCAGCTTATGTCCTTCAGGACTCGGCCAGCTCAGTCAGTAGTGGTGCTCCCGAACCACTCTTGGTGATGGACATTGAAGTCCCCCACCCAGAGTACATTCTGTGCTCTTGCTACCCTCAATGTTTCTTCCAAGTGGTGTTCAACATGGAGGAGTACTGATTCATCAGTTGAGGGAGGGCGGTAGGTGATAATCAGCAGGAGGTTTCCTTGCCCATGCTCGACGAATGGGATGGTGGTGCAAGGCAAAAGGGGGTGATAATGAGACAAGTAAAGAAACAAAAAATGGGTTTAGAGGAGATGTAAATGACAATAGCAGAATCATTACAACAGCTGCTGTCCGAAAAAATGGGGCCAGTGCTTATAATCTGAAATGATTGAACTTATGAGTCCAGAAGGCTGTAAAGTGCCTAATGGAAAGATGAGGTGCTGTTCCTCATACTTATGTTGAGCTTCATTGGAACATTGCAGGAGGCCAAGGATGGAGAGGTCAGAGTGGGAGTGGGGCAGCGAATTAAAGTGATAGGTGACCGGAAGCTCAGGGTCACACTTACGGACTGAACGGAGGTTTTCCGCAAAGCGGTCACCCAATCTGCATTTGGTCTCCTCAATGTAGAGGAGACCACCTCGTGAGCAGTGGATACAGTATACTGAATTGAAAGCAGTACAAAGTAAATCGCTGTTTCACCTGGAAGGAGTATTTGGGGACCTGGACAGTGGGAAGGGAGGAGGTGAAAGGGCAGATGTTACCTCTCCTGCGTTTGCATGGGAAGGTGCAGTGGGAAGGGGAACATCCGTCAGGGATTGTTGAAGAGTGGACTAGGGTGTTGCGGAGGGAATTGTCCCGTTGGAACGCTGAAGGGGAGGAGGCAGGATGGGAAGATGGGTTTGGGAGTGGCAGCAGGATGATCTGTTGAATGTGGAGGCTGGGGGGGGGGGGGGGGGGAAAAGTGGTTCTGGGAGAGAGGGGAAGGTGTAAGAGTGCGGGAAATTGGACAGAGACGGGAGCTGCTGGGTGGTTCCTATTCGATCCCTAGGCAACATGTGTGGAGTGAACATTGGCTCTGAATGAGACACGTTTCTGGTAAAACATTAATAAACAGCATAGTTTTAACGTTACTGGCTCTACATCCTTTATCATACAGACTATCACCCCGATAAATCTCTCTCAACTAGCTGGTCAGTGTTGTGGAAAGTGCTTTCAGTGTTATTCCCCAACAAAGCCCGTGCGTGACACCCTCCTCAATTCACACCTGGTGACAATCGACACTTCCTCCTTGGGCCCGTCATTGGTGCCCCCCTCCTGCCCTTTGTAAAACCCCGGCCCATCGAAGACACTCTGCCCATACCTTCCAGTTTAGACTCTCGTCTTTCATCAGTTCTCCAAACTGTTCAAGCACCAGCTCCTGGAAAGCAAGGTTTTCATAGCGTTCATTGCCAAAGTCCCCTCGCTTCATAGCTGCCGCAGGGGTAAGATGAAGGAACAGAATTACATCTGGCTTTGGAATACCAATGTCTGGCTGTTTGCACCACTCCAGTGTAAAATCCTATTCGAGGAAGCAGTTCAAGCAGTATTAGGAGGAGAGATGATTAGCATTAAAACTGATCAAATAAAACACCATTCTGTGAGCTTTTACAGGTGGGCTGAAGCGTTTCCCACATTACAAGTGAAGACACCCCAAAAGTACTTCATTGGCTGTAAAGTGCATTGATATGGGAAACGCAGCATACAATTCGCGCACAGCAAGCTCCCACAAACAGCAATGTGATAATGACCAGATAAACTGCTTTTGTTATATTGATTGAGGGATAATTATTGGCCAGGACACCAGGGATAGCTCCCTTGCTCTTCGAAATAATGCCATGGGATCTTTTACATCCAGTGATCATGAAAGGCGTGATATAAATACAAATCTTTCTTTCTTTCTCCCATCATTGCCAGGGATTTGCAGGAAACTAGTCCTTCTATACCGCATCACAGATTTCTGGGAAAACCAAAAAGGTTAATACTGTAATTCTCACACTTCACAAAGAAAGAAGAGAAGCTAAGACAGACAAAGGTTTATCCTAATTAAGGAATGGTATCAGTTAGGGTTAAATTCATGTGTCACCGTGTCTCAGTAAACAGAAAGGCCCCAAGTTTCCACATGATTTGCTCCTGATTTTTAGGAGCAATTGGTGTAGAACGGAGTATCTTAGAAATCGGAATTCTCGTCATTTAGTTTGCTCCAGTTCTAGTCAGTTAGAACAGTTTCACTTTGGAACAGAATTTTTTTTTCAAAAGGTGACGTGACCGGCCACTTACGTCTATTTTCAAAGTTTTGGCAGTGAAAACGTACTCCAAACTAACTTAGAATGGAGTAAGTGAAGATTTTTGTACGCTCGAAAAAACCTTGCCTACACTTTAGAAAATCAGGTGTAGGTTACAAATCAGGTGTAGGGAATGGGGGGGGGGGGGGTTTAAAGGGAAGTTTACAAACATTAAACACTTCAGTTTTACAAATAAAGAGCCATCGTCAATAATAAATGATAAATACATCAATAAATCAACCAATAAATCAATCAAAAAAAATTAATGAGAAATAATTTTTTTTTTAAAATCAATAAATAAAACATTTTCTACTTACCGACTGCAGCACCGGGAGCCCTCCAACAGCGTGCTGGGATGCCCCCCTCAATGTGTCTCTGTCAGTGTCTCTAGCTCTCTGTCTGTCTGTATGTGTGTCTCATTCTCTGTCTGTCAGTGTCTGTGTTTCTGACAGCGAGGGGATGGGGGAGAAGGGGGGGAGGGATGGGGGAGAAGGGGGGGAGGGATGGGGGAGAAGGGGGGGAGGGATGGGGGAGAAGGG